>NC_080673.1:60841182-61144212 GCF_030445035.2 Dasypus novemcinctus
TGGTTTGTAACTATTTGCTGATGTCTAGTCATCTGATTATATTGGTGAATTTACTCTGATGGACAATTTCTCTCTCTTGACTGTAGGATTTGTTTCATGGTTCTTTGATTTTAAAATTGCCCAGCTTATTTATCAAAATATGGCCAGGCATACAGCAATGGGGTACAGATAAGATCCAAGGAGTAGGGGCATTTTTTTGTGTGTGTAGTTTTCTGTCTGCTTGCAGATGGTGCTCTTCAATGAATCTTACCATAGAGAAGTTTCCTTCAACCTCCATATGTCCATGATTCTGGTCTGGCCAGAACCGAGATTCAAAGCAGTCTCTGCTGGCCAAACTCACTGAAGAGAAACCACTCTCTTCCCTCTACGGCACCTTCCTTTTGTTGAGGAAGGAAGACATCTGTTCTCCTCTCAGTAGGTTGCAGGGAGCCATGGGTTTTATCAAGGCTCTTCACCAAGGCAGTGGGGAAAGGGTTCCATTCCCACCTTCATAAGCTAGTAACTCATGGCTTTGTCTCTCTCTTCCTTATCTTCCTGGACAGCACACAACACTCTCCTGGCCTGCAGATCCCCAAAGAGTCCCCCTCAGAAAGATTTTCACACTTTCTCTGTTGCTTCTGTGAGACAGCTGAGCACTTTCTACCCAGCCTGTTGCCTTCCATTATTATTTTTAATTAAACCATCATCAACTAAAGTCACTCTTAATATTTTATCCATTAATAATTATGTTTATTAAGCAAATTATTAAGGTAAATATAATATTAAGATTCTGATATAAAGCAAGAAAATATTGAAATATGTTCATAGAATTCTAGGTTTGGGAAGGTATTTAGTGATCATGCATCTACATATTTTATTTTATAGATAAGCAAACAGAATTAAAAGAATCCATCCAAAATCACTTTCTTAAATCATTCTTGTGTTTGTGAAATTTCAATTTACTGTAGGCAAATCTTCTTACTTTATGGCACAAAAAGAAATAAAGAATTAAAAGCTGAACTTGGAAGGATGCAATGAAGCTCGAAAAAGGTAAAGTATTTGAATTTGCTTTAAATGTTTTTTATTCATCAAATGAATATAATGTTATCAAAAAATGATAGGTTCCCCTGCAAGGTAAATTCTCCACTTAATTTAATAGTTTAAAGTACTGAGTGAAGACTTCATACAAAATGAGTTCAATATTTGCAAATGGTCTGTGGGCCAAACTTAAAAAACACAAACTTTTAAATTTACCTGTATTAATGAAATGTTTTAGCATATAAATGGCAGCTCATTTGTTTTAAATAAATAAAACTATTTAATAAGCCTAGAGAGCCAGGGATCACATTATTTTGTCTGTGTTTCTATGAATCAAACTCCCCTAAAATTCTCAGACTTAGGCTCAAATGAAAGCAAAATTCCCTTCTAATGCTACTGGTTTAAGTAGCACCAGCAAGGCAGCAATAATGTACTTGCCTCATAAAGAGGAGACTGACAGCATCCCAAAAAATAATTTGTTATACAATCATCATCCTTAAACCTATTTATCCCTAACCCATTTGATACACTTGAAGATTATAGAATTGATAAATCCTATGATGATAGTGTAAGAAAAAGGAAGTGATCTCCTCCCTAAATCCCTAAATAAAGCCTGTTTTTTTGTGTTTTAGATAGTCAGATTAACAAAGATATCATTAAAATGTCTTCTCATTGTATAAGTGTCATCATACATGTTACCCACCTCTACCAGAAATCTTCCTTGATTTCTTACCATGTAGTCTTAGAAATTTTCTGTTTTTCATTGACCATAGTAGTACATCTGTTTAAACCAGCAATTTCCATGCTTTTATCTTTCACTAATTGTTAAATTCAATAATAGCTATTATTCCTTTTATTATTCCTGGCATAAAGTACTCCTTTTTAAAATGTATTCATTAATGAACTGATTTTCTTCACTTTTGCCTTTTAAAATTGATATGAATTTTATTCATTAGAATAATTCCATACGGATATTCACCTCCCAGGCAACGGGACAAACACAACCATCATTTTGAAGTTTGGTGCTTGTTTTTAACTTTTAAGAGAACTACATTTAAAGAGAATTTATAAAACTAGATCAGTCATAGCTACAGCAGAGTTTTGGTCCTGTGATGTGAGTCAACATGTGTCATATTACTATAAAAACATTCATTTAGTTAACAAATGTATCCAAAGAAGCAACAGTATAGGGATTGCATAATTCTGGAAAGGAATGAATCACTGTCATGTCTAGAAAAATTTTTAAATAGGGAAATATAAAAAAAGTAAGTTTTTTTTCTTCAGCATCATTATAACTATTGCTTGATATTTTCCTAACTCTGAATTATTTAAAAGCCTTTACATCATGTTCTCCAAAGTTAACTTTTGAAAACACTGGTCATATCATTTTCCTTTCCCAAAAACTGTTTTAGACTCACCATTTATTTACAGAGTAAAGTCCTATAGAGATTTCCCACAGCCTACCTTCTAATTTTAGCTCACTACATACTTACTTTTACCCACAAAGCATGCATTCAAAATTGTCACTTCTGTGTACTTTACTTGTGATGAACCTAATCTTATTTCAGAAGTGAGAAACTCACTTATCCTATTTTGTTTTAAATGTGTGTATGAGGAACACACAGATATTTAAATCTTTTAAATATTTAAATTTAACTTTTCATATCTAAAGACTTTTCATCGATAAGCATTTTAACATTTGACAAAAAAAGTCAGCATCTTTGAAATCTGGTAAATTTCAATTTTGTTAACCTATTACAATTAGTCAAATATATAGAAAGCACTTAACTGCTATTTTAAATATTAATATAATCTATTGCCTCTTGTTTTTAAATTTCATTTTAGAATATGCTTTCACTTATTTTGCAAAATAGTTGTACATGATTCTAATTTTTTTAAAAAATCCATATTAGGATTTTAAATTCTGAATATTTTTAAAGGTGAAGATTCATTTTTAATGTAAATATATTTATAAATTTAAGTATGTATATCACAAAAAGTTGGAAATATCTTTTTTTAATATGAAAAGAGAAATGATCCAGAATGTGATGATATTTGCATTTGATTTTCACTAATGATCTCATTTTTCACTCCTGCAGGTAAACTCTAGGACAGGCCCGTCACTGTGATTCATTGATAGAGACCTACTTAATCACATGGTTGTATTAATAATTTTTGTTACAGTTTACACCTTAGTGATTTTAGGAGGCCAACATTCATCATTCTATATCTTGTTGGACAACACTTCTCTGAGAAGAGCTAAATATTGAATTGATTTTCAACTTTATTAAGATATGAGCATGCTGATATATAATTGGTCATGCCTGCCTCCCATTTGATTTACCTTTCTTTTCCTTTTTTTTTCCTTCTGTACAGTAGACCAGAAAGAAACCTGCATTTGCTGTAGATATTGACAAGTTGGAAAGCATCTAAAGAAAAATGGCTGTGGTTTAACAATGTTGGAAACTCTTATAAAAGAAATGAATGGAAGAACTAAAGATGTTTAACTTATGTAGAGAATAATTAAAGGTGGCATGAGAATATTTTTCTATAGAAAGAACCAGGGATTTGGAATAGGCATTGTTTCTTTAATGTGTGATTACAGATGAATTAAAAATAAGTTGGTACTTAGGAGTTAGCCAACAGCTTTGCTTGATGTGACTCAAGGAAGTACAGAGTTACAAAGGAATGTACACTGCTCCAAAGGTTAGAGTTTCCTGAACTTTAACAGTCACCTGGGCATTTTCTTAAAATTAGGATTCTAATTCATTAGGTCTTAGGTAGAGCTGAGTTTCTCCAATTTTATTGTCCTTTACTTATTTATTTTAAGGGATACCAAGGGATTGAACCCAGGACCTTGCACATGGGAAGCAGGTACTCAAACCGCTAAACTACACCTACTTCCCTTCTCTAATTTTAACAATTCTCAGATGACAGCAATATTACTGCTCCAGGGAGGACACTGTGCAACAAGACTTTACATGATGACCACCAAAGAGAACTCTTTATGCTCACTTTATGGTCAGGATAGGATGAAATGGGAGCACTTCTTGAAAACTAGCAATCTCCTTTGAAGCTTGCCCGGAATGAAAGGTCTGTAGAGAAGGGCAGCTGTGGAGCTTCAAAGTAAGTTTTTGGCTTCCTATAGGAAGTTGAAATAAGGAGAAACCAATAACTTGTTGGCTTGTGATTGGTGAGATTGGAGGAGTAACTAGACTCAGAATCATGAAGATTATGTTTGGGATAAACAGAAACTTGTAGTTTAACATTGAATGACACTGATTCAAAAGACATTTCCAAAAATGCAAGATATCCAGGCAAATAAGGAAAACAATAGTGCACTTAACCAAAAAATGAAATATATCGGTGATCTTGGAAATAATCAGGGGCATAATTATTGAGTGAAAATAAACAGTGGTTAGAGAGCAATCCAGAGACAAATTATACCTTATGACAAACAAAGGCTGGGTCTAAATTTTGTAGCATTTAACAAAATGAATTGTCTTTCCATTCAAATTTTTTTTCTTCTTTATTTTCTTTTAAATGTTACATTGAGAAAATATGAGCACCCATATACCATCCACCCCCCCTACCCCACTCCTCCCACATTAACAACCTCTTCCATCATTGTGGCACATTCACTGCACCTGATGAATATATTTTGGAGCACTGCTGCACCACATGGACAGTGGTCTACATTGTAGTCTACACTCTCCCCCATTCCACCCAGTGGCCCACGGCAAGATGCACAATGTCCAGCATCTGTTCCTGAAGTACCACCCAGGAAGACTCCAAGTCCTGAAAATGCCCCCACATCATATTTCTTCTTCGGTCTCCCTACCATCAGCAGCTACCGTGGCCACTTTCTCCACAACAATATTACAATTTCTTCCCTTACTAATCACAATAGTTCCCCAGCAGAACACCAGTAAGTCCACTCTAATCTATACTCTATTCCTCCATCCTGTGGACCCTAGGATGGTTAAGTCCAGTTCCCCTCTACATCAAGAGGGGGCTTAGATTTCACATGGATTATTACACACATTATTTTACTACTTGCCTTAGTGTTGGAATGGATCTCTTAGTATTGGTAATGAAAACAGCAGAATTAGGTCCATATAAATTACAGGAAAGTCAAATTCAGCTCAATGTAAGAAATTCTTTTCCTAAAACATAATGAGTACATCTAAAAACAAAAAATAATTTTAAATAAACTCATTATAATATATACTGAAATTTATGAAAATAGTGGAAATACTCTAACTTATATACAGGTGGTTGAAAGGAGATGTCTGTTTTAGGTAAATATATAAATTTTGATATATATATCAAATCTTTCCTAATTTACATTTAATCTTTCCTAATTTAATGTAATTTAATTTACATATAAATCTTTCCTAATTTACAATTCTATGGTACTAAGGTTTAAGTGAATATCATATATTGATTAGGTCCTTACCATTTTATGCTACCCAACTGATCGATCTCTCATGCACAATGCTACCATAGGGTCATATGAGAACAACTTTAAATTGAGCATGTCACCCTCTTACCTGGAAAACTCCCGAAGTCCTCTTTCTGACACTGACTAGATATGTCATCTTCTTTAATTATTTATACATAATGAAATCCACCTTCCTTCAAATATCTCTATGCACTATTATCTTATTTCACTCAATCTTTAAATACTCATATCTCATTTCTTCACACTCATGCTTCATTCCAGCTAAATTGTTTATTCATCATCCTTTCAACTCATTTGTGCTTTTATACTCAAATTGAGCAACTATTTTCTTACATGCCAGTTTACTTGCTTTTCTAAAAATATTTTAACGATCTGATTACCCATTTTCCTTTATTTACTCATCACTACAAAAATATTTTGGGGAAAATTTTAATTTTATTATTCTGTGGATTCTATGAGACAATCTTAGCTAATGAACATACCTAGAGTTTTTGAGGGATAAAAACATGGCATAGAACATTTATTATGAATGATGATCCATGTATTTTTACGTTTATTTTTAATTTATTCCCACCCCCCAGATGGTTCTCTCATCTGTCTGCTGATTACTTGCTCACCTTTCCCAGGATGCACTGGGAACCAAACCTAGGACCTTCCACATGGGAGGCGAGTGCCCAATGGCCTGAACTACATCTGCTCCCCACAGGTTGTTTTGTGGTTTGTGGCATCTGCTTGTTCAGGCATCTTATTGCAGTAGGTGTGGGTGTCTAGCTCATTGTGGTGAGTGCAGGCATCTGCTCTTCTTTAGGAAGCACTGGGACCCAAACCCAGGACCTCCCAAGTGATAGACAGGTGCCCAACTGGTTGAGCCACATTTGCTTACCAATGATCCATATTTTTAACCTTGCATATGTACTTCAAGGACCTAAATATTTGACTAGACCTTCCTGAATGTCCCAGTACAGAAGAAAGTCAAATATGAAGACCAGTTTCCAAGGTTTATTATAAACCTTTCAATAATTAATTGTATACATAAGTAAAGTAGAAGTAAAAAAGTAAATATTTAAATTTATTTTCAGAAATATTTTATGCATTTCCTGTATATCCCACTATATATTCATTTCTATTTCTATTTATTTTATATTATCTATATCTACATCTATATCCATAGCCATAGCCATATTCACATTAATAGTAATACCCCATTATATATTTACACACATGTATATAGTCTTATATACATACACATACAATTTTGAATTCTGCCTTTCACCTTTTGGAGCACCATTATTTTTGTTTACAATTTCATATCATTAAATTATTTGTAAGTCCTATTACATGTGAAATAGATTACTTGCAGCTTCAAAAAATGTTTAATTTATTATTTATGCTCTTCTGTGATTGACTGTTAATAGCTCTTATACAATTGACATCAGTAGTGGACATCTAAACACATGCCTCTTCCTTTGAGGCAGGAGTTTTCTGAACTAGCTGAAAATTAGAATTACCTGGCAACTTTTTAAATGTTATATTTCTCAAAGTACACATCCAGAGACTCTGATTTAGGTGTTTCTGGGTGGATCGTGGACGTCAGTGTTTTTCAGAATGTCCCAGATGATTCTTAGAGTCAGCAAAGTTAAAGAACTGCGGCTCTATAGATGTTCAAGAAACAGTTGGAATTTTATGTTGCACACCTCTTTATGAGCTCACATGACTCTCTTTTCAGTTAAAGTATCAAATTACAATAGCATTGTTCCATTTTGTTTACCTTGAGGATCATTTTACTTCATTATATCTAGATAAAATAAAATGTACTAGGCAGAAAATCATGCAGCAAACTTGTAGACTGCTGAACTGCATAGGAATTATTTTATTTAACCACTTAGTTAATGATAATGTTTGTCAATTTATGTGCAGAGATCTGGATAGTCTAGCATTATCTTAGATAGAGAGGGATGGCATTACTTAATATTTCTAAGGACAACATACTTTTTCAAGTAAAATTAAATATATATGGGCTGAATGATATTTGGAAACAATTTAAACACAGCTTTGGAGAAGTAAAATATTTTTAATTCTGTAAAATATAGGGAACGCTATCCTGGGTGCTGAATGTTGACATATTAAAAGCTTAAGTGTGGATTGACTGAAATATATAGTTTTGTATGTAACATAAAATCAAATGTAAATTGAGGGCATGATATATTTTTAGCTAAGATAGAAACCTTAACATGTTTTTATTTTGGATAGCATTTATTGGCCTTCTTTCATGTTTTATGTACACATGTACTGAATAATTGACACTACTGCAAATTCACCAATCAAACTAAGTACTCAAATTTCTGAGAGCTGCCTGAAAAAGTTACCTCTGCTTTTTCTTTTCTGTTTGGTTATTAATTCTAAGAGTTGTATAAAAAGAAAAATGTTGCCTATATTCTGAAATTCACAATTTGGGGCTTTCTGAGAGTACTGAGAGTTTCTTTTTCTATTTTTTGTTTTTTGGAGAAAATTAAAGAAGGTTTCTTTCCTCCCACACAATTTTTCAGCCTTTCCTATTCAAGTCAAATATCCACGACAATTTCAAATAAATCCGTGGGAAAAATCTTACTATTTTTAAAAAAATCTTTCATCTGAATTTGTGATACTTGGAAGCTGAATTTGAGGCAAGTTATCACATGCAAAAAAAAAAAAAAAAATTTCCCCCAAAACATAAATACTGATAAGATATGAGGGGCACAACATTCTGCCTTTAAATTAAATGCTCCACTTGCCTGCCTGGATAATCCAATCTTTGGCATCCACATATTTACCAACAAATAAATAGGGAAATTTAAGTATGGCTAGCAACTTCTCTAATCATAATATAAAATCTATTACAAAATTTTTTAAGTAGATATTTAGACCAGCAAAATATAGGTTCTTAGGCTGATTCAATGTGTTAAGTACCATTAATTACAAATGTTTCCTTCCAACAAATTTGTTTTTAACAGGAAGTACATATTTCCCTTATCAGACAAAATACAGATTATAGAAACTATATTACTAAATTTCATATTTTATGTTTCATTTTTAATGTAAACTCCCACTTATGACATATCTTTACCTTAAATGATTTCTTGTTTTAATTTAGATATCTCTCAGATTAAGTCCTTTTCTATATTGCAAAGGAATATTGTTCAGGGAGCAATTTATACTATAACTTACTGATATGGCTTTGTTTGTAGTCATAGCCCACCTTAATTAGTCAACCAGTAAAGGTAAGCTGAAATGTTTCAGCAAGTGGCCTAGTACCATTCATCCAGGATAAAATTTGATGCATGTTTCAAGGTACATGTGAAATAGTGCAAAGTGGCTCTTTCGTTTTTAGCCCTTTTCAATAACAGAGATAGAATTCATGCATATGCATCTGGCATGCATTATCATATTCAGGTATTCAGTACAAACACTGAATTATCTTCCAAATATGACACTTCTAGTGGTGGTTACTAAATAACTAAAATCAACTTGTTATCTTTTTACCACTGGGGATCCAAAAAAAATGTAAGGGTTTTGGTTAATCAAACTTCAAAATGTATATAGAGTAAATAGTTCCTGGAATTTAGTGGTTATATATTGGACACTTAAAAGTTTTTACATTTATAAAAATTCAATTTTCTAAGGATGTGGAGCTTCAATATTAATTCAATCAGAGTGAATTTGTATTTAAAAGAAAGCGATGGACTGTAATTATAAAGTTACTTGATGTTCTTGAATCAATTCATGTGCTGATGCTCGGAGTTCCAGCTGCATTATCAAAATGTAGTGTCTGGCTCTTGAATTTTCCAAAGCCATAAGGGAGATCTCTGAAGGACAACAAAAGAATGGGAAAGTAGCAAGTTTGCTGCTGCTGAAATGAATGCAAATGGCATCTCCATTCATTTCATTCACAGCAATCTGTCACCTTTTAGTTTCTCTTTCCAGACAGAAATAGGAGATAATACTGGAAATAGTAATGCATAAGTGGACAGGGCCTGACCATTAAAGTGTTTGCCATTTCTCGAATGATGCCTGCAGATGTTACAAAATTGAAACTGGATAGGTGTTAGAATTGCTGCCGGTTTCTATTCATTTGAATGGCAGCAACCCAATACTCTGTTCTATAGTTTTGTGTGGAGGGGCAAACTATTATTTTCTCTTTCTCCCTTTGGGATCAAATAGTATTTTTGTGAGGATTACAACCCTGTAGTATGCAGCAATGGAACCAATATTATGAGGTTTGAATGTCAAGCTTATTTCTAAATTCAACTGCTTTACAATTGCAGATTTGACTTAGAAATTGAAATCCAAGACATGTAATTGATTTTTAAAAGTTTGAATAGGAAACTCTTCTTTCCAAATAAGCATTAAAAAGGCCCATCGGAAAAAAAAAAGTAAGATAAGGAAAAAATACATTTTTTTAAATGCTTGAATTTCTTGAAAGATTGTGAGGATGCTGAATAACCAATATTTTCATGTTAGTGTTGTTTAAGTAATTTTGTCAGCAGTTTTTCATAAATGAGGAAAATGAAGCATACAAAGTTTGGAATTCTTTTTTTCCAAGACTCATGCACTTAGTTAGCTAGTGCTTATAAAACTTAGTGATTATTTTCTAGAGACAATAATCTGTCTGGCTTTGAATGTTGTACTTAACATAAAACCTAAATTAAACAGTAATATTTGTTTTAGAAAGACTTTTTCCCCATTGTTTAAATATGGAACAAGTTCCATTATAAAATATTATGGAATATTATTTCCTGGTATAATATAGCCTGTGCATAAATTCAAAATTGTATCCAAACTTATTTTATATCCAAATATGCCTAGAAAGCCAATTGAGAAGTATAAACTCTATAGGCTTTGGATATTCAGGGAGGATGTAAGCCAAATATGCTAAAAGTCTACCTGGAATGTGGGGGGTTCATGCTAAAAGCTGACTTGAAATGTGGGGGATATGTGTTAAATCAAGTTTATCTGGAGGAAATAATCTATCTAATACTCAGATAAAACACTTGCAGAAACTAACAAAAAGTCTTTTTTGCATACAAGCACAGTTTGTCTCCCCACTTTTATTTCCTCTGTATAAAAGGGACCCAAAAATTCTATTCAGGACTCGGTTTTTATTAGGACAGGAGTCCGCTGAGTCTGCTGGTTGAAATAAATCAACTTCCTTCTCAGAGTTCTCATGTCTTGGCCTTCGATACTGTGTACACCCGATTTCTCTACAACACTGGTGGCAAAGGAAAATTAATCCTGGGTATATGTTTAAATATTATAAAACATATGCCCAGGAAACAAGTCTTATTAACTTCCATTTGAAAAGGAAGCTGCCATTTTGATCTTGCTATGTTAGAGAAAGGACTGCAGGGAAACAGAGGAGCCCTGACAGGCTGAGAGAGGTCCTGTCTGGAACCAGCAGAGCACAGGAGTACAGAAAGAGGTCTCCAAGGAGCTGACCACAGAGCAGCTCAAGGCTGAGGAGATGAGCCCCGCCATATGCCTTATTGTCATATAACAGGACACCAGGATCAACAGTAGCTGACTTTGGTGAGAAAGCATCTCTGATGGTGCCTTGATTTGGATATTTCCTCAGAACTATAAGCTTTTATAGTTCCCCTTTATAAAAGCCAACCCATTTCTGGTACTTTTCATCAGTAGCCCTGTGGCAAACTAAGACAATAGGTAACTCAAATTTAGTATGTTTAAATCCCAAATCAAAATCGTATTCTCTTCCTTTTCCCACCCAATCATCACCTAATATTCCCCCTTACAATTTATGGCACCCACCCTGAAAACTTGGAATCGTCCTTTACTTTGACTATTTCTTTGTAACCCGTCATCAAATCATACTTGTTTTATGCCTGCCTGTCAATTTCTGCAATAAGCATTACATTATATTTATATAAAATTGTAATAATAGTGTATGCCCACATATATTTGCTTGACACTAGGCAAATACAGTTATGGCATGCTGAGTATTCTTCCCATCCATGTGGACTGCTGCCTTTCAACCTCACTCATGAATAGTATTGAACATGTAAGACTGTTATACATATGTAGAAAGAGTTTAATGGATACATATATCTTTCCAAATCTTAAAGAAGACTGAAAAATGAACAATACAATTTAGGAAAATGAAATGCATTTCAGTAGAGCTTTTTTGATTTTCTGGATTTTGTTTATTATTATTATTGGAATCATGAAAATGCTTTGATAATGATTGGAGTGAAAAATACACAACTATGTAATTAAACCAAATACCATTGATTGTACACTTTGGATGGATTGTATGCTTTTTGAATATGCATCAATAAAATTGATTCTTTAAAATCAAAGAAGTAATTCTGGTCATTATTATTCATCGAGATTGCTGCTGATAAAATGATAAATTAAGAATAACCACATAAGAAGAAACAACAGGACTAAATGCAAATAAGTGAAGTCAAGAAATAAGGAAAGTTTAGTGCAAAAAATTAATAAGAATATTCAGTGGAAGGCATTTGGTAAGCTGGGGTATCAAATACTTTTAGAATATAAATTCCATTAGGGTAGGGTCTTTAATTGTTTACAGATCTAAGAAAAATGCCAGGTACTTGAGTCACACTTAAGGACTGGTGAATGAATGAAATGTTGCAGTGACCTATTGCAACCTAAGCATGTATTTTTACATTCATGCTAGATACATTTAGAGGAGCTAAGGCAGGAAACAGAACACAAAACAGACTTATGATCATAGTATTGAAAAGGAGGAAGGAGGACACATTTTCGGAAAGATGGTTCCTTCCTTCCTTCCTTCCTTCCTTCCTTTCCTCCTCCTTCTCCCTTCTTTCCTTTTCTTCCTTCCTTCTTTCCCTTCTTCCTTGCTCTTTCTTTTTCTATTCTTATGTATTTGATTTGTCTGCAAAGAGTAAAATATGGTAAAATAATTTGTATTCATGTTTTTAAGTCATTTCAAAGTTTTAAGTTATTTAAATTATTTAAAAGACAAAGCAGCTTGAGAGTTCTTTGTTTTTTATAATTTTTTTAACATAAGTCTCTGAGGTTCAGCTGTTTGGTAGATGCAACATGAGTTTCTTTTGGGTCTTTTTTCATATAATGTCAAGAATCTCCAAGGTACTCTAATTTTAAATCACCACCAAACATTATGTTTAAAATTGAATTTAAACATTTCTTTGACTAATAGGCAGCATTTACCAAGGTACTTTATGTTTTCCTTGATAACTGCTTATGTAGGCTTGGGCAGGAAATCTGATTCTGACAAGCATTTTCTCCTCAACAAAATAATAATAAAAACAATTACAGGACATGCTACTTATCTCCAGATTGTTCCCAATTATCAGGATCAAGTGATTTTTCCACCATCTGATGTTTTATATCCTTGGATAATTGTACCATGGTCTTACATTCAATTTATCTTTAGAAAATAGCATTTTCTAAATCTTTTTCACAGAATGTTATGTAAGTAGCATTTTTACATAATCTGCATAGGAATATAGAGCTTCAGCAAAAGTTCCTTGCTACCAAATGTGGCCTTAAATGTGTTATTAAAAAACATTAAGCTCAATTTGACAAAAATTTGTTTCATGTATTTTCTGTTGATTTGGCATTTATTTCCATGGTTTCTGAAAAAAAAAAAAGCAACCAAACAAAAAATATATTCTCTTTGAAGCTAAGCAGTCTCTACTTAGTGATATAATGAAGTACATGAGATATTTACCTTAGAAGGCAAAAATGAATGTGAAGACCACCAAAGGTGCCCAATAATAGAAATATTATTTTAAAAGAGGGTGCATATTTCCCCCTTATTCTCCTCATTTCCTGATTTATTAGTAAAACATTAGAAATATGCAATTCCTAGAAGAAGGATAATTATATGAAAACACCATGAGATATACATTGTGTAGAGGGAAAGTACAGGCTTCTGTGATTTTTATGAATGATTTGCTTGCTATAGTTTGAGTCTTGCATTTTCTTATTTTTATTTGACTGAAAGTTCAAATTTCAAGCCTGTGTTTATTTGAAGGCATATAGTGATCCTCCAAAGCAAAGTCCTACAAAATAAATCTAATAATTTCATATGCTTATATAAAACTGGTATTGCCCATTGCTCAACATTGTGGGTTGCATTACTCTTATATGTTCACTCTTTAATTCAGTCACCTTAGTTTTCTAACTTTATCTGAAAATAGCTGACTTTTTCTCAGATTATTTTATTGTATTTGTTACCCAGAGGGCAAGAAATTTAAAACAAATTTAAAATAAGGAACTAATTTATTTACTTATTTATTTATTCAAAAGATACACTGAAAGCTTATATTATGCCAGGAAAAGCTTTAGGCTTTGGGATTCCAATAATAAACAAAACAGATAAAATCCTGGGCTCAAGGAAATTATATTCTTATGGGTCTGACTAATTGTCTTAGTTTGCCAGAGTTGCTATCACAAATACCACACAATGGGTTGGTGTAGTAGTTTGAGGCTTTTATGGACTCTAGAAATATCATGCCGTTAGAGCTAATTCATTCCTGTAGGTCTGAATCTATTTTAGGTGGGACCTTTTGATTAGTTTGCTTCAGTTGAGGCTTGGCCCAGGGTGGGGCTTAATCCTCTTATTGGAGTCTTTATAAATGGAATGCAAACAGGGAGAGAGAGAAGAATAAAGCTACAGGAACTGAAAGAAAGCCAGAGGAGTGGAAGGAAAGCCAGAGGGAGCCATAAGCTGAAAGCAATGAATCCAGAGAAGGGAGAAACAAGGAGACACCACCATGTGAGAGAGGAGTCCAAAAATCCTGGCAGTCAAGCTTCTTGGTGAAATCATCTGATGATGATGCCTTGATCTGGACATTTTTCTAAGCCTTGAGACAAAGCTTACAACTTAATGAATCGCTAATTGAAAAAGCCAACCCATTTCTGTTATATTGCAACTAACACAAATTCTATAACCAGAAAAGCGGGGTGCTGCTATTGATGATGAGGCCTTAGAAATGATAAATGTGTCATTGCAAACTGGAAGAAAGGTGATCCTTGTTTTAAAGTGGCAGAGAATGTGGCAAACTTGTGTTCTGATATTGGATGAAAAGCAGAATTTGAAAGTGATGAGCTTGTATATTTAGCTGAGTAGATTTCTAAACTAAATATGATGAGTACAGTCTGACTTCTCCTTGCAGCTAATAGTAAAATGCAAGAGTAAAGGAATAAGCTGAGAACTGAACTCTTGGGTACAAAGAAACCAGAAATTAATGGTCCAGAACATTCAGAGCTTCTGGAATTGAGTCACCATAGAACAGTGCACTATCTGAGGATTTAGTTGAACATGGAAGTAGTCAGCCATTTCAATGTAAGTCAGGATTGAAAATGCAGCTATCCAGGAATGATCTGTGGAAGGTCTTACTGTCTGATGGTTAGGGCCCCTGTATGCTGCATGAAAGATTTTTGCAAGATCTATATGAATAGAACCACTTCCAACATGAACTAAAACAGATGGAAAAGAGACAGATTAAAGGGAAAATGACTTCAAAAACAGAACCCTGAAATCTGAGGTCTGGTCTAAAGACATCTTTTCAGGTCAAGAGTTCAAGTCCACACGTGTTTGAAAAAGGTGCGTATGCCCAGTTTTTGAAAAGGTTGGGCCTTCTGCCAAATTGTTCAAAAAGAATGCTACCAACCCAGACTAGAAAGGGTGGAGCATATTCCCTGGGAAATAGAGAGAGTTTGGTGACCACACCACTGCCCTGAGGATGGTGATCTTATGCCTCAGAGATTAGGGAAAGCCTGGCAGTCACTCAAGCTTTCTTGGAGGGTGAAGCCTAGAGTTTGCATGCCACCTAGATGCTTGACAAGGGTGGAGCTGAGAGCCTGGAAGTCACTCTAAAGCTTGGAGATATTGGTGTCTTCACCCTATGTCTGGGGAGAGCAGGGCTGCTACACAAGCCTTCACAAAGAGGGAGAGGGGGGATTACCATTTCATCAGACCCTGAGGACAAGAAATTGTTCCAAAAATTATTCTCAGACCTCGAAATCTAGTGGAGTAATTCATGCAGGGTTTGGAATTATGTGGGTGCTTTGACTCATGTTTTCCTTCCAATTTCTGCCAATGGAAATAGGAATGTGTACCTTATGACTGTCCTTCCTTTGTATATTGGAAGTAGATAACTTGTTCTAAGTTTTACCAGGTCCACAGCCTGAAAGGAATTTTGTCCAAGGACAGACCACACCTATAACTGATTTTGATGAGACTCAATACTCAATATTGTTACTAAAAGGATTTAAGTCTTGGGATATTGTGATGGAGAGAATATATTTGCATATGAAATGAACATGTCTTTTTGGGGTCCAGAGTGAGGAGTGTGGTAGTTTGAGACATTTATGGATCCCAGAAAGATCATGCACTTAAAGCTAATCCATTCCTGTGGGTGTGAACCTATTGCAGGAGGTATCTTTTAATTAGGTTACTTCAGTTGAGACTTGGACCAGGGTGAGTCTTAATCCTTTTATTGGAGTCCTTATAAATGGGATGAATACAGAAATACAGACAGAGAGGAATAAGCCACAGTAGCTGTGAAAAAGCCATGGGAGCAGAGAGAAAGCAAGATATAGAAACTGAAAGCAAGAAAACCTGGAGGAGAAGGGAGAGACCAGCAGATGCCACCATGTACCTTACCATGTGAGAAATAAGTTCAAGATTGCTGGTAGCCAAGTTTCAGGGAGAAAGCATCATCTGATGATGCTTTGATTTGGAAATTATTCTTGGCCTTGAAATTGTAAGCTTATAAACTATTAAATCCCCATGGTAAAAGCCAACCCATTTATGGTATATTGTGTTTTGGCAGTCTAGCAAACAAAAAGAGCTGGGTTAAACAATGGGAATTTATTGACTCAGTTTTGAGAGTAGGAAAACTCCTAAATCTAGATATCAGACAAACTTGCTTTATTCCTGAAGAAAAATAGTGTTCTGGTTCTGGCTTCAGGTGATCTTTAGGGTTCCTTCAGTTTCCTATAACATGACAAATACTTTCCTTTTTCTTTCTGGGTTCCTACTGACTTTCTCCTTCCAGCTCCTCCCATAGCTTTCTCTTTATAAGGCCTCCAGTAATCTGGATTAAGGCCCACCCCAGTTCAGTTGGCCACACATTTAATAAAAATAACATCTTCAAAATGTCTCTGTGCAATGTTATTTATAATAATTTTAACAGTGGGGATTTCTTCGCTTACAAGTTTATAGTTTCAAGGCTTAGAAAATGTCTAAATTATGGCATCATCAGGTTATGTTTTCTTTCTGAAGATTGGGTACTGGAGATCCTGGACTCCTCTGTCACATGGCAAGGCACATGGCAGTGTCTGTTGGTCTTTCCTTTCTCTTACAGGTTTCATTGATTTCAGCTTCTTGCTTCTGTGGTTTTTTTTTTTTTACACTTTTTGTTTAATTTTACTTTTAATCCTTAATTAAAATCTCAGAAAGAAACTTTTACATTTTATAAAGCACTAAAGAAATTTTTATAAGGTAATTTTTAGTGAATAATTATAAAATAAAAATCCTTGTATGTGCATGTAAAAATTATATTATAAAGGTAGATAGTTGGTATAAAAATGGTATATGATACAAAAAATAATGGTCAAATGTGTGGATGTGAAGGTTGAGCTCTACACATAGAAGGGACCGACATGACTGAGAATTAATAAATGCAGTATTTCATTATTTATGGCTAAGCAAAAGCAACTTGTTGTACTAAGATTAAAATATTTCCCAGGAAACTATTCTACAATTTGCAGATGAACTTCTGTGTAAACATTAAGCATTAATCCATGAATAAAGAAACATTGTATTCCAAAATTTTTCCTTGGATATTTCATAAATTTAGGTTAATTTTAATAGCTATAAACTCTTCGGATATTTTCACCTCGAGGAGGATGAATTAGTCAGGGTTCTCTAGGGAAACAGAACTAAAAGAAGGTATCTGTCAATATTACGATATTTTATTAAAGTTGTCTGAAGTGACTGTGGGGATACACAAGTCCAAATTCCATAGGCAGGCTGTGAGCTGGGAACTCTGTTGAAAGTTTTCAATGAATTCCCCAGGAGATGCTGGCTGACAAAAGTAAAAATGGAAATTCTCTATTCTGACTGCCGAAATCATCACTTCTCCTTTGAAAGCCTTCAACTGATTGAATGAAATGTCTTATTATTGATGGCCAACTCCCCCATTGATTGTAGATGTAATCAGCCATAGATGCAATCAACTTATTAATGAATTAGGTCCTTGAAGTGCATTATAGTGAAAAACAGGCCAATGCTTTCTTGACCAAATAACTGGGCACTATTACTTACCTAAGTTGACACATGAAGCTAACTATCACAAATGGGTTTAAAGCCACAGGAATGCAGATTGAGATTAAGAATATTTTTTCCTGGGGTGCCTAATTAAATCTGCCACAGTAATAATTACATTTAAAATAATGTCAAATAGTGATAAATGCTTTTTAGACAAGTCAGCAGAATAGAAGTATAAGGAGTAACTAGGAATCCTGTTTTAAACAGGGTAATCAGGAATAAGATCTCTGAGAAAGAGGGTAACATTTGAGTGGAATTCTGACTGAAGTTTAGATCCTGATCAAGAGTTTATCTGGGGGAAGAAAATTTCTACTAGAAAGAAACAGAAAATGCAAAGACCTGAAGTAGAAGGATGCTTGGGAAGTTTAAGAAAGAGCAAGGAAGCCAGTTTAGCTGGAGGAGAGAGAGCAATGTGAGGTAGTAGGCATAGGTAGACAGCTGTAGTCATTGCACTTTGTGACTCAGGATTTGGTATGGATTTAAAAGACTATTGTTAGCCTTGGAAGGATTTTAGCAGAGGAGTGATATGATCTTGGGTTTTAAATTCATTAATTCTCTCTTCCACCAATACATCTGATTCTTTTATTTATATAACAATTTTCAACCTTTATGAGTCTAATAGTAGCCTTTTATCTATCCTATATTCTCCATATATAACACACTGATTGGCAAGATTATTATGTCATAAAACAATAAAGCAACAAAGAGACAAATTAATATTGAAAGGGTGATTCATGAAAAATGAAAATCTATTAAGATAATGAAAAACACTGCCAAACTTAGATGATGTTGATTTGGACAACAAAATTATAGCAAACAAAGGATGCAATGTGTCACCACTATCAATAAGTATAGACACGATATGGATTGGAGCCTACTATCTATTTAGTTTTCCATCTGATATCTGAATATCTTTAATTTACTTTTGTGTTATTTTGTATAGATAAGTTTTGCATCATCATAGAAATAAATAAATATGTATAAATATAGCCTTGCGTTTGTGTATATGTGGATTATTATGGTTGCCTCTAAATTCCTTCCCATCCAGCCATTGTATAACTTCTGGAATGAGTCCTTCACTTTATAAAACTGTTCAAAGGCAAATATTTTTGCAAGGTATTAGAAAACTGTTAAATCTGATAAAGTTTCAAAAAAATATCATTAGATGGAAGACATCTGGAGTGTTTACTGAGCTCTACATTATAGATCTCTCTTAAAATCAGAAAGTAATTAGGCAAGGGATAAAGAAGTAAAAAACATGTATATTGAAATAAGAATATGTATAAAATTGCAAGAACAATCTGTCCCCCTCCTCCAAGAAATGTGTCTCTTGGAAACAAACTGTAAGGTTATGAATTTAATAAAAATTTCTTGAAGAGTGTCATTTCTGGTTTTGACTCAAAATACTAACCTAATTTTTCATATACAGTACCATAAATTGTTTTAACTAACAGGTTTTAACTGGTTAGCAATTTTTTTTACCAGTATAAAGGGAACTACAAAAGAGAAATTATGGCATTTTGTTTTCTCATAAGCAATTTATATTTCACATATTTCTAAAAAGATCAACTGAATCAATTTTATTTTTTATTATTACTTCAAGATCCAGCAACTTTATAGGTAATCTCTTTTTTATATATGTTTTTTAATTTATTGAAATATATCACTCATACATAAACATACATAAACAAATTTATAATAGCTGTGAACTTACAAAACAAACATATATAACATCAAACAAACGTATATAACATCTCACCCTATCACCAATAATTTGCATTGTTTTTAATCTTTTTTAACTAATGATTAAAGAGCATTGTCGAAGCAGAATTGGCCCAATGGTTAGGGCGTCTGTCTACCACATGGGAGGTCTGCAGTTCAAACCCCAGGCCTCCTTGACCTGTGTGGACCTGGCCCATGTGCAATGCTGATGCACGCAAGGAGTGCTCTGCCACGCAGGGGTGTCCCTGGGCCTCCTTGACCCGTGTGGAGCTGGCCCATGTGCAGTACTGATGCGTGTAAGGAGTGCCCTACCACGCAGGGTGCCCCCCATGTAGGGGAGCCCCACGCACAAGGAGTGCGCCCTATAAGGAGAGCCACCCAGCATAGCATGAAAGAAAGTGTACCTGCCCAGGAATGGTGCCGCACACACGGAGAGCTGACACAAGATGATGCAACAAAAAGAAACACAGATTCCCGTGCCACTGACAACAACAGAAGTGGACAAAGAAAAACATGCAACAAATAGACACAGAGAACAGACAACTTGGGGGGGGGTGGGGAAGAAGAGAAATAAATAAATAAATAAAATCTTTTTAAAAAATAAAGAGCATTGTCAAAATATTACTACTAAACAAAGTATTTTCCCCTAACCAATCCAATTATTATTATCTTTATATCACTTATATATGAACATACATAAACAAATAGGTGTATAGTAAAAATTGTGAACTTACAAAGCAAACGTGCATAACATTATACAGGGGTCCCATACATCAACCTACCACTAACATCTTGCATTGTCCTGAGACGTTTGTTACAAACTATGAACATTGTCAAAATCTTATTACTAATCATAGTTCTTATCTTACATTTGGTGTGTTTTTCCCCCAACCCACCCTATTATTATTTTTTAAAATATATTTTTTATGACAGAAGTTGTAAACTTATAAAATAATCATGCACATATGCAGAATTCCCAAACAACACCCCTCCATCAAAACACCACAATGTGGTTTGTCATTTGCTACAGATAAAATAAGATCATCTAATTATTCCCATGTCCATAGTGTACATTTGACTCACATTGTCCATACTGCCTCAGTGTCAATGCAGTACATCTTTTGCATAGATGCAAGAATATTATATTACTACTACTAAACACAGTCCATAGGTCACTCCAGCTGTATTTTTCCCATGCTTCTCCACATTCCCATCACCCTGCAGTAGTGATATACATTTGTTCTAGCTAACAAAGGACACTCTTGCATCTGTACCATCAACCACAATTCTCACCCACCTCTTGGCTTACTGTGCTATCCAGTTCCTAGATTATTCTCTAGCATTTTGTCTATTGTTATTTATATAACTAGACTACCATTTTCAGTCACATCCCCATTTATAAACTAGCTGTTACCCACTGTGTGTTACCATCCACTCTATACATTTCCACATTTTTAGAGTAAAGCTAATTAAGATGTCTACATACATCAGACATCAGTAGTTCACTCAGTCCTTCTCTTATCTCCTTTAAGAATCCACCACCTACCACTGGGTCTTGAAGATATTTTCCAATAATTTCTTCTAGAAGTTTAATGGTTCTTGCTTTTATTTTTAGGTTTTTAATCCATTTTGAGTTAGTTTTTGGATAAGGTATGAGATAGGGGTTCTCTTTCCTTCCCTCAGCTATGGATGTACAATTCTCTTGGCACCATTTGTTGAATGGATTGTTCTGCCTGCGCTGTGTGAGTTTGACAGGCTAGTCAAAAATCACTTGACCATACCCACTTGGGCCTGTTTCTGAACCATAAATTTGGTTCCATTGGTCAGTTGTGTCTGCCTTTAGGCCAGTACCATGTTATTTTAGCCACTATAGATACATATTATGATTTAAACTCTGGAGATGAGGGTTCACTTTTCCTTTTTGTGATGTTTCTGGCTATTCAGGATGCCTTACCCTTTCAAATAAATGTTATGATTGTATTTTCAATTTTTTCTTTAATGCTGGTGGAATTTTTATCAGGATTTCATTAAATCTGTATATCAATTTGAGTAGAAGTAACATCTTAGTGATATTTAGTCTTTCAATCCATTAGCATGGACTGTTCTTCTAGTTATTAAGGGCTTTTTTGATTTGTTTAACCTTGAGTTGCAGTTTTCTGAATACAATGCTTTACATCATTGGTTAAGTTTATTACTGATTATTTGAGTTTTATCTGTCATATTTTATTTTCACCACTCTTTTGATACTTTTAGTTACTTTTATTGATATAATCTTCATTTCTGGACTTTGTTCCAGGCCCCTCTCTGCTGTCTTTTCTTTTCAGGCTCTAACACTCCCTGCAGGGTGTCTCAACTCCTTTATGTCATCTGGAGGCTTATCCTGTTCCTTTAACTGGGTCATAGCTTCCTGTTTTTCAATGTGGATTGTAATTTTTTGTTGGTGTGTTCGCATCTGGCTTACTAGAGTATTTTTTCTGGGTGCAGTTTTTCTCTCTGGTTTAGGACTTCCTATTGTTTCGCCCTTGCTGGTAATGTAGTAGGAGCCAAGCAGGTAGTTGGCGTTATAAGCTATGGAGGCTCAAGCTGCCCTCATTGCACCAGGGACCAGTGAAACTTCTTCTAACTTCCTCCCCTTGCCAGGGGTAGGTACAGAGTCCCAGCTGTGTGGAATAATCCATGTGCGGTCCTAGACTGTAGTTGCCCAGAGAAACCGATAGAGTTTCACATCCCTTTCTTCCCTTCCTGGGGCAGGGATGGAGCTGCAGGTGAGTGCGGCAATCTATGTAGTGCGGGTCCTAAGATGACGACAGTTGCCCTAGTAGACTTCTGATTGTCAGTCTATGCTAGCCAAAGTTCCCTGCAGTTACCTGTATAGGCTGGTGCAGAGCCCCTCAGCCTCCTCCCTGCCAAAGGTGGGGCTGAAGCTTAGGCAGGCTGCAGGCTGATATGTGTGAAAAAAACTGTCAGCCCAGCTTCCCCTCAGGCTGGGGGTGGAGTCAGAATGGTGGCTACTGGCCTCTTTCTGACTTGGGCTGGTTCCCACCCCAGCTGTTCCCAGGGCTATTGCTTAGCCTGCCAAGTCTTCCAATCAGTAGCTGAAATCAGCAGCCAGCCATCTCCTCCTCCCATGTTTCTGGGAAATGGAGCTTGCAATTTCTGTCACAGAGCACCTCCTGGGGCAGCTCATGCCACCAGAGTAGGATGATCATCAGCCTCTGCAGCTTGGGGGCAATTTCCCAGAGAGGCTGACACAGGTCCCTGCAGCTTCCTCCGTGCTGGAGGTGGCACTGGGGCCTACAATAGACCTGCAAAATCATCTGGATGGGAAGAAGCCAGTCTCCACCAGCACTGGGATTTTCAGTCTGCCCTGCTTCCCCTCATGCCAGGCGTGGAGTTAAGATGGCAGATCCCAGCCTCTTTCTGATCTGGACAGGCTCAAACCTTAGCTGTTCTCAGGATCATACTGTAGCCCACTGAAATTCTTCATCATAGCTAAAATTGGTGCCCAAAGCCTCTTCCTCCTCCATTTTGGGGAAGTGGAGCTTTCAATTCCAGCCATAGAACAGCTCCCAAGTTGCCTTGTGCCTCCAGTGGAGGATGGGCACTGGCCTCCATGACATGGGGCCTCTACTTATGAATCTTCTCTACAGACTGGCAGGATGCTCTTCTGGCCTCCTGGAGCCCCCAAACAGGTGCTTCAGCTAACTCCAGAGAGCTCTCAGTGTTTGCTAACTGTCCTGTAGCAGGAGCTGACTCTAGGAACTCCTTACTCTGCTGTCATCTTGCTGGTTCTATAGGTAATATCATTTTAAAAGAATAATACTGCCTTAATAATTTTGTTTAAAAATTTATGCTAAATGTCTGATATATAGTTTTCAGTGACCTAAACATATTTTTCACTAACTTGGCAAATGGTAGAAAAAATCTTTTATTATAATCATAAAGTTCAAATATATAATATTAGGCTAAAATTTTGTAATGAAATATTTCCATAGCTGAATAAAAGTTAATCAATATTTTTAATTGAAAACTATCACTACAACTGAGGTGTTCCATATTATAATATAGCTCCAATTATTACATTATTTTAACTATTAATTGTAAGCTTATTTATTGTTCAAGGAAATTATAAAGAATTGGTGCTTTCAGCTACTGTATATTTATATACCATGGTTAAAATAAACAAAATATTCAAATGGCATAGCATTTTAATATCAGAACTTATTTTAAAATCTATATGCTTGCACCTATTTATCTTATTGTTCTGAATCCTCTTTTACTGCTTGAAGTGGTTAAATTATAACTGTTGGGTTGACTCATGGGTTTAGGATTCCTTATAATAAAGTATGGGGAAACTGAATGACTACACATATGGAACAATGTAAATAAGAAATTTGTAATTTGTTTTCAACTAGGTAACGCATCAGAGTTTGCTTTATTATATACATGTTTCACAAAATTGATTACCGGTAAAATCACTGAAGCAAAACAACCTTTGTGCTTGTTTTTGGAGGGTCAAGGAAGCTATTATTCAGGGATGGAATCCCTGTAATCAGTTTGAATCCCTTAGTCAGGCAGCAGAATATTTTTAAGATAGTGTAATATATATATATATTCTCTGAACTGCTTCTAGGACTTTAAAAAGATCAAGGATTAAGAAGGGGAAAGAGGTATTGAATAGGTGGAATCAGTGTTACTGTGGGACAATGAAAGCGTTCCACAGATTATGCAAGGATGGATATAGAATGTGTTAAATTACACCAAAAATGTATAGGGGCCTATAGGCTAAAATGTAAATCATAATGTAAAATATAAGATAACTAAAAATTTATAAAATTGTATAGTCTAAAATATAAACCACAATGTAAACACAAGTGTAAGCTTGTTTGAAAGCTATTTCTCAATATCTGTACATCAGTTGCAGTAAATGTAGTATGAACATGTAAAAAGATTATTGCTGGGGAAGGGACAAAGTGTCTGATGTTGAATATGTGGAGTACCATATATTGTATATATGAATTACTGTGGTCTAAAACTTTGTGAAGACAAGTTTAATAATTAGAAGAAAAAAAAGAAAAAGAAAGCACATAGACACTGAGGAAGAGATGGAAGAAGTTGCCTTGCCAATGTGCATACAGGGCAACACTTATTACAGTGGTGGAAGGCAAAACATCAAAAACAAAGGTTTTCATTTTTTAATTTTTGATACCCCAGTTTATTTTTACTTTATTTTTTCTAAATTAGCATGTATTCTATATCTAACCTTTAAACCCATCACTGTATTCCATTTTACTGTTAATGGAACCTGGCAATATATTGGGCTTCATTTTCAGGGAGGTTTTCGGTTACAGAGGGGTTCGATGGTGGCAGAGGAGGAATACTGGTGTGGCAGGTTATTGGTGGGAAGTGTATGATTGGGAGGGAGTTCTCCAAGGCATATGTGCAGGGTGCATAAAAATGTTTGGATATTTTCATAGTGGTTACAGTTGGGAATGACGGCTAGGGAAGTGCTGAGTTCTTGGCCAGGGGAGCTCTGTCTCATTCCCTAATGGAACAGCAGCAATTCCCCGAGTGCAATGGCTAAGATCAATAAGGAAAGATGGTCCAACAATGAGCACTTGATGCTAATGACTATGCTTGTGAGCCTGTGTGCCTGAAATAAAAACTAGGCCTAGAGCTGCAGGGTGCCTAAGAGTTACCTCCTGGGAACCTCCATGTTGCTCAAATGTGGCCAGTCTCAAAGCCAAACTCAGCATGTAAATGCATTGCCTTCCTCCCAGCATGGGACATGACTCCCAGTGATAAGCCTCCTTAGCACTGAGGGATTACTACCAAGTACCAGCTGATTATGTGGCTGGAGAATAACCTTGAATAAAAGGGTCAACTCAGATCAGCAGAATATCTCAGCCTACATGTAATATCATGTAGGCTTTTTGACCTTGAATAAAAGGGGAAAATAGAAAGGACAAATAAGTTTATATGGCTATGAGTCTCCAAAAAAGAGCCAGAAGGTCATCAGAGGGGTAGCCCTTATGGACACCTCAACAGAGTCCCAGAGACAGGTAAAGTAGATATAACCCCAGGTATTGGTTCTTGTGAGGGTTACAGAGACTCACAGATTCTATGGTCATGGTAGATGGACTTCAGTGCCATGTCAGTTGGCCCTACTTTGGAGTTTGTGTTCCCAAGTGTGACAGAGTTGGACTCAGATATAATCTTTGTTCACAAGCTTCTTCTGTCACTTTACCAGACCTGTGGTTGGTGTTGGGGTTTAGTATATACTCAGAGGACCTGAATCTCTGGACTGTCCATGTGAGAGCCAGACCCTGAGCCTTAACAGATTTTTAACTCCTATCCTCTTGTTTATTGGACTTACCCCAGCCAGCTAACAGGGAGGTGAAGAAGGTCAACCACCACATCAGGAAGCCAAAAGTGCCTAGAACTGCAAACAGGAGAACTACATCCATTATCCAAGTGGAATCTAAGCACCCTCTTGATACCGAGGTGGCGTGGACATAGCCATCCCAGGGTGCACAGAATGGAGGAGTGGAGTATGGATTGGAGTGGACTTGCTGATGCTCTATTCTGGAATTGTTGTGATTAGTGATGGAAATAAATGTGGCATTGAGGTGGAGAAAGTGGCCATGATGGCTGCTGGGGGTGAGGAGTAGGAAGAAGAGATGTGATGTGGGGGCATTTGCAGGACTTGGAGTTGTCCTGGGTGGTACTGTGGGGACAGTTACTGGACATTGTCTGTCCTCCCATGGCCCACTGGGTGTCCTGGGGGAGAGTGTAAACTTAAATTCAGACCAATGACCATGTGGTGCAGCAGTGCTCAGAGATGTTTTCACTGAGTGCAATGAGTCCCATGATGTTGGAGGAGGTTGTTGTTGTGGGAGGGGTGGGGTGGGGGTGGGGCATATGGGGACCTCATATTTTTTTAATGTAACATTAAAAAATAAAGACCAAAAAATAAAAATAAAAAATAAAAAAATAAAGAAATCTTAAAAAGATAAAATAAGAAAAATGAGATTGTCATTATGGAATTACAAATAAAAACAATGATGAGAAAACACACTAACCAGGATGGCTAAACTCCAAAACACTGACAACAACAAATCATGGTGAAGATATGGAAAACAGGGACTCTTATTAATTGCTGGTAAATGGTACAGACAAGTTGGAAGACAGTCTGGCAATTTCATACAAAGCTAAACCTTTTCTTACTATACAATTCAGCAGTCATCCTCCTAGACATTTACACAGATGAATTGAAAACTTGTTTTGTCACAAAAACCTGCCCACTAATGTTAATAGTAGCTTTATTAATACTTGCAAAAAATTAGAAGCAACCAAGTTGTTACTCAATAGGGAAGTGGATAAACAAACAATGGCATATGATTGCAATGGAATATTATTCAGTGATAAAAAAGATATGTGCTTTCAAGCCATGAGTCTATGTAGAGGATCTTTAATTATCATTAATGGCAAGAAACCAGTCTGAAAAGGCTAAATACACATAATTTTAAGTACATGATATTCTAGAGTATCAAAACTGTCAAAACATAATAACATGAGTGTTTGCCAGGGGCTTAGAGGAAGGGAAGAAGGGCAGGAGGAACATGTGAAATACAGTATTTTTGGGGAGGGAAACTATTCTGCATAATGCTGTCATGGTGGATACATGGCATTATGAATTTGGCAAAGCATAGAACTGAAGAACACAAAAAGTGAACTCTAATGTAAACTATGGACCTTAAATAACAATAATGTATCAATCAATCTTGGTTCATCAACTGTAACAGATATACCACATTTTATTTACTAATAAAGGAAACTGTGTGGGGAGAAAGAATATAAGTGAACTCTAAAAACAAAGTTTTTAAAAAAATAAATGGAAAAAATAAAAGCAAAAATAACAACTTGACAAACAACAGAAATTTTGCAAAGCATGTCATAGATAAAGTGCTAGTGAAGAACTCTCAAAACTTGAGATAATATATAAAGTCAAAAGCATGACAGAAAATTGGGCAATAAATTTCACAAAATACTCATAGGGACTGATTAGTAAAACATGATATTTAGTTACTATATGTAGTAAAATTTACTTCCCATCAGCAGATACTGAAAGTTACTATTTCTTTGGTACCATTAACTTAGTTTCTATAAATACGTGGACTTTATTTCCTGGTTCTTATCTTCTAAAACAAGATGATAAGATAAGAGACAGATATTGCTAAAACCCTTATAGACATTATTATAACTGTCCCCAAATTACTGAAATAATTTTAAAAAAATATTTTTCTCTACTAGTCAGTGAACTACATCAATTTAGGGACTATGTTTTATTTATATTATTTTTTGTTATGTATATATGATAAATATTTGTTGAAGCAATGAATTACTATATTAACAGGGAAATTGAATTATAAGGGAACATATACTATGATATAATTTTACTATTTACTTAATACTGAACTTAAACAGAAAATATCATTTTAAGTTGTGACAAAAGTGATTTTCTTCACAAAGTACCTTTCCAGTTCCTATTTTTTACTTAATTTTGCATCATCCTTAATATATTTTCAATATCCTTGTTGCCTTATCTTTTAAAGGTCATATCTTTGAGATCAGAGCTTATGAAATAAATGTTTTTAATTACCCCCAATGAAATTTAACCAATATATACATAAAACTTTATTTCTAATCCAAATATATTAATGTACAGTTATGCAATTCTCAAACTTAAAAAAAGCCAGTGTTTCCCATAGTAAGCCTAACAAAGTCCTGAGGAAAAACTTCTTTTCTCTGCCATGCATGGCAGGATGAGGGGTTATAGAGAATGCCTTAGTATTTTACAGGAAGAAAACTGTCACATATAAGAAGAAATCAAAATGGAAATTAGAAAAAGGTTTAAATTAAATGATATGCTATTATATAATATATCAGAGGTAAAAGTAAAACCTCTAAATCCAATACACTCTAATACACCCAGAGGAAAAGACCAGTTCAAAAACATAAACCAATATTTCTTTTTGGAATTCATCAATAATATCAAACTGCTACACGTATGTATCCAGTTTGAGGGATTTTAAAAATTTAAGAGGCAATAAAATCCAAAAAAGTAGAAGGAAGGACCAAATCCAAAAAAGTAGAAGAAGGACCATTCCAATAGAAGGCCTTTGTGGCAGTGTGAAGCTTTTTTGAACCCAAGAAAATCTTGTTCTTAAAGCTAACCAATTCCTGTACACTTAAACTCATTGCAATGGGACATTTTGATTAAATCACTTCAGCTAAGGCTTTTGATTAGATAAAGTTACCCAGGGTGGTTCTTAATCCTCTCACTGGAGTCTTTTATGAGCAGAGTAATAAAAACTTGAAGACACAGGAAAAAAGCTGCAGCAATAGAGAGAAGCCCCCCCAAATTGCAATCAACAAACCTGGGAGAAAGAAGAGCCTCAGATGGAGCGGGCTGAAGCTGAAAGCAACAAGGCCCAGAAGGAAAGGCAGAGATGGAGACCAGCAGACACTGCCAACGTGCCCTGCCACATAAGAGGAATCCAGAACCACCAGCAGCCTGTCCTTGGGAAGAAAAGGATCACCTGATGAAGTCTAGGTTTGGAATTTTCACTGTCTGAGAACTGTAAGCTTTTAACTTAATAAATTCCCATTGTAAAAGATAACCCATTTCTGGTATACTGCTCCCAGCAGCTTTTAGCAAACTAAAATAAACTTCCTAAATTTATCTGTCCAGTTCTCCTTTAACTGTCAAGGTCATTAAAACAAGTAATCTTTGAAACTGTCAGTCAAGTGTGGCCTAAGGAGACATGACAATTAAATGTAATATGATATTCTGGGTGGGATCCTGGGGCAGAAAAAAGACATAGATAACAACTAAGGAAATCTGTATTAACTATGGACTTTAATTTTGATTTGGACAGTTTCATGGCTTCAGAACTGTAAACTTGAAAATTAATAAACCCCCATTGTAAAAGCCAACCCATTTCTGGTATATGGCTTTTGACAGCTTTTAGAAAGCTAAGAGAGGATGAGCTAAAAGCTGTAGCTAAGGCCTCTGGGTAGGAAGCAAGGGAAGTAGCCAAGGCCTGGAGGATGAGCTGAAGGAGTGGGTGTTGTCAGGGAAGGCTCTCCAATAAATTACTTGAGCAGAGAACTGGATGAATTGGAGGCACAAGCCACAAAAATACTTTAAGGGCAAACATTTCTGGCAGAGGGAACAGAAAATATAAAGTTGTATTTGGACATGCTTGTCTTGCTTGAGAAAAATCAGGAGGAAGCTAGTGTGGTCAGAGTGAGGTAAATCATCATATGAGGTCAGTCAGTCCTTGTTGATGACACTGGATTCTAATCTGAGCAACGTAAGAAGCCATTGGTGGGTTTGAGCATGAAAGTTATATGACCTCATTTGGAATTTAAAAGGATTATTCTGCCTTTTATGTTGAATAAATAATGAAAGGAAACAAGGATGTAAGCAGGGAGACCAGATGAGGAGTAATGATGATGGTTTGATGATGGTTTGAGCCAGAATGGTAGCAGTGGCAAAAGTGGACGGATTCAGAATATATTGCAAAGGAGAGACCAAAGGAATTGTTAAATGTCCTGAGCTGAGAAAGAGGAGTCAGAAATTTGGTCAAAAACTTTTCATTAACTGAGATAGGTTAAAACATATTAAGGGGAATTCATGGGACCAATTCAGCTTTGCATATCTTAGCTTGTGGTTCTGTGAGACATCCCAATGGACATGCCTGGAGTTCTAGGAGAGGTGGGGACTAGAGATATACATTTATCTGAACTTACTTTTTGAGCCATGGAACTGAATAAAGTCACCTTAGGAGTAAGTATAGCTAGAGAAGTACTCCAAGAATTACATCTCAAATTATTGTAATTTTTAGAGACAGGAAGATTGAGTGGATAGAGTCAAGACATCAGAAGGAGACTGTTGGGATAAGAGAACAGAGAAAGTGGTAACCCAGAAGTCAAGGAGTGAATAATCAAAGGAGTCAGATAATTCTGAGAACTTATATTTAAATTAGAGTTTTCAAGCTATGTTCGACAAAGTCCTAGGTGTCATGGAGGTGTCTATTAAGTCCTTGTGGAGTGACTGGGAGTGTGTACAGTGAGGGTTAAAAGAAGGCTAAGACAAAATTTTCCACCCTGCTTCAACCAGACCTGCTTCAATTTTATCTTTTGTATTCCATGTGAAGTTTCCTTTGAAGAAAGTGTTCTACTACTTAAAACACAAAAGTATGAAAATGGTTGCAGTATATTCTATTACACCACTGAGAAAGGGACAAAACTGTAGGGAAAGACCACCTTGGAACCTTGGAAGTTGTAGACTCCTGAGGAAAGTCAGCATCTGAAGGTGAAAGGGAAAATCTGTATCTGGATATCTAGGAGTCTTTCAGGTATAAAGCACTTGCATTCCACTTTCTTAGAGCACTTCAACAACAGACTCCATCCATCCTCTTGTCTGAGAATGACTTCGACTGTGATGTATGACTTGGCTGACCCTTATAACATGGGCTTGATAACACTGATGACCCTCTGCACAGTGGTATAGGAAGCACCCAAAGAGTGCCCTTGCAAGCCTTGATTTTGAGGAGAATACTAAATTGAAATGCTTACGTTGAGCCAAGAGACCCTTTCCTTCCTCTGCTGTCTCTCGTCTTTCCATCACTTTAAAAGTCTGTCCAACTCAGATGGCATCTGAATAGATCTAATCCATGACTTCCAGATTCCTCTATGTGAGCAGTTTATATTTTATGGTTAATTTCTCATTGTACTATTTTTTTTAATTGGTTTCTCACACACTGTAATTTTTTTGCCTTCTTCCCCAAAGAAATCTGAATTTAGGTGAACCAAGTTTGTTTTCCTTTGCAAATTCTTTCACTTCAGAAATATGGATCTAACTGCAAGGAAATGAAGCATAAGCAGCTAGATATAGGAAACTTTTAATCCACATTTTTGAAGCTTGAGGCAATTATGCCTTATAAATGTTGTGCTCCTGTTGCTAGACCTTGACCATATATTTTATGAAATTTGATGGATGGTCAAGTATGTCTCTATTCTATGATAACACATAACGCCACAACACATTTAACTTAACTTCCATGTCCACTGTGGTGAATATTTTGTTGCCTTAATCTGCATAGAATTTTTTCTAGAGAATTTTCTTTGGGCAGCCTCCCCTGTCCTACCTTCATAACTATGGGTTATTGGTCTAGCACTTCACTGAGATCTAAGTGTTGGTATAAGCCAAACAGGCCAAAGTCAATTAGTGTATTCCATCCCCCAGCCCTGAGACTGAATCAGGAATGGACATAGAACCCCATTGTGCCATCTGCAGTCAGGTGTGGGACATTTTTTGTAGGACTTTTGGAAAGAGAAGGATATCCTTCTTTCACTAAAATTAGGGTTTTAGGATAATTCAACCGTATATAAAAAGAACGCTGTATATGAGACTGCAAGGATGTTCAGTGTTCAAAAACAAATCAATATAATGAAAACCATTAGCAGAACAAAAAAAGAAAAACTATTATATTAATAGATACAGAAAATGGATTTTATGAAATTTGAAATCACTTTTTGAAAAAAAAATTTTTTAATTCTAGGAACAGAAGGGACCTACTTTGGTCTGATTTGCATTATCAACAATAAACATAGTAAAATGAAACAATGGTAAAATATTGAAAGTTTTTTTATTATCATTATTATTAAAATTGTATTGGTGGTCCTAACCAAAATAGTAAGACAAGAAAATACTATTTATAAAGACTGGAAAAGAAATAATTAAACTGTCATCAGTGATATTATTATATACTATCTTATTATATAATATCACTGTCATCAGTGATATTATTATATAAGTAATGTATCCATAAAAATCTTTTAAAATTTTCTGTAATTAATGTTAGTAAAGTGAAATAACTGTTTACAAGGCCAATATACAACCATAAATCAATTTTTAAATGCCAGCAAAAAAATCAATAGAAAAATGAGATCCCCCCAATTAACAATTTAATGCATTCCAATTTTATTAAACCTTGAAATAAAAATGAAAAAAGATATGTAAAACCCCTGTACAGAAAATTATATGACTATATTGATAGACATTTTTTTAACTAAATAAACAATAAATAAATAAGTCCATGCTTATTTATTGGTAGGCTAAATTTCATAAATACATCATTTCTACTAAAATTAATCTATAAACGAATGCAATTCCAGTGAAATGTCCAAGCACTTTAAAGATATATATTAACTAGCTGACCCTAAAATGGATATGGTAGTAAAAACATCCAAGAAGGGTGAAAATAAAGTTTAAAAAGAATAAAACTATACAGATTTATACTAGTGGATGCCAAAACTTATTATGATGCTTTAGTAGTTAGTCTCCTAACTACTATAACTAACTCAGTATACTATAACTAACTACTATAACTAACTATAGTAGGGGCCTGATGATAGATCAGATGACCAGTGGAACCCACAACTGAACTACAAAATAGAGCCATGCAAGCATGGTCATTGATTTATGACAGAGATCACCCTAAACAACACTGGAGAAAGGGCTATCTGTTTAATAAGTGGTCCTGAATCAACTGTATATCTATACTTAAAAGTGAATCTTGACCTCTACTTCATACACTCAAAAATAAATTCTAGGTGAGTGTATATAGAATTGCAAAAGGTTAAATGAAAAAAGAAACAAAGTTCAATAATTTAAGTAAAAGAAAAACTGCTTATATTCTAGGAATAGTTAAGGTTGTCCTTTCCCAGGCACAAAAGCATGAACCACAAAGTAAAAGACTGACAAATTATACTTGATTAGACTTAAGAATGTGTCTATTAAGAATAAAAACAGCCATTAAGAGTATGTCAGTGAAAGCCACTGAATGTAAAAGCATATTTGCAAAACAGAACACTAACAAAGGAATTGGATTCAGACAATATAGAGAATGTTTGTGAATCAATAAAAATAGTCAGACAACCCAATTACAAAGGAGAGCACACAGCTTCTTTCCAAAATTGCCAATAAAATACAGATGTTCAGCCTCTTATTTCATTAGGAAATACAAAAGGAAATCCAAGTGAGAAAATACTAGATACATACAAGAATCATGAAAATTCAAAAGAGACCGTTAATAATTTGGTCATGTTGTAAAGAAACAGAAATTATAATAATTGTTAGAAGTATAAATTGTTACAATCACTTGGGAAAACTTTAACAATTACTTTAAATATAAGCATATTTATACTCCATGACCCATAATTTCACATCTGGTAATTTATCAAACAAACAAGCCTGTATATCTGTACCAGAATAATGTGAATGCTCATAGCACAATTATTCATAAATGGTCCTGAAAGAAAACAACAACAGCACACACACATATGTGTGTGTGTCAAGAGGAGGGTAGATAAAAACTTGTGGTATATACATAAAATGCAATGGTATTATGCAATGAAAATGAATATATTCAAAGACTCTCACAAAAATGATGTTGAAGGAAAAGAGCCAAACACAAGAAAACATGCTTAATTTCAGCTATAAAACATCCAACCAAAAGGCAAAACAACACAGGTAGTGTTAAGAGTAAGAATAGTGGTTTCCTCTTGATGCAATTGCAAAGGTTAAAGAAAAAAAGCAACAGAGGTATAATGATTGAGATGGGACAGAGACTGCAATTTGTGATTGCAACTTTTTATACAATGTGTCTCCTTAGTGGTAATTAATCAAGATATGTACATAAAGATTTGTGAACTTTGCCATGTATGTGTTTATATTCAATTTTTAAATATTAGTAAGAAACTGGGTTTACAATGAGAACAAGGGAGTCAGAGTCATTAAATAAAAAGAGCATGTTTGAAAGATTGGAATACTATTATTACTTTTATTAGTAGAAGTACTTAAATCTTCCCTCTCAATTCTTTAAGAGAGCTTTTTAATTATTTTTGTAGGATTTATAATTGATAGTCTATCTTTGCCAAGGCTATCTTCTTTGAGGACAAAATTGATTTATTTCCTTTGTAAGATAATTTAATAGTTTTTAAGTGGAAAAATGCCATAATTTGCTCTATATAAAACTCTGTGATTTCCATATTTAGAATACTTAAAATATCTTTATTTTAAATACTGACATAAAAGTAAAATAAAATAAGATACGAAACCATAATAGAAAACTCCTTGTTGTTGGTCTAGTCATGACATGAAAATGACATGTGAAACACTATAAACAAAATTATTTCTATTCTCATGATTTCATAAATAAAGATCTATTTAAGAAATAAAAATTACATTTTCCAAGAAACAAACTTCAACAAGTTTACTTGAAGAATTTTTAAAATAAGAAGCACTGCAAATACCATTTTAAAATTTTATAACATTAAATTATATACACTTATTTCCTTGATACGAGCATTTTGATTTGGAAATGTATATTTGCCCCATGCATAAAGTAATCTATGATATCCATTTTATTCTGATGCTTTGCTTATAACCTTGTCAGGAAAAATCAAGTTTTATGTAGGTAGATTGATAAAATTAGAATGCAATCTTAATACTCTTCAGCACATTTGTAGTATTCTGGGTGAATTAATTCCAGTAAAAGTACAATGGCAGTTGGATCTCTAATTTTTTCTAGCTTTCACCCAACACAGTTGTTATGAATGGCAATTGTTGGATAGCAGGTGTCTAGCTAGAGGCAGTGCAGAAATGTGCCTTCCGGGAACTCTCTACTTGGTGTCTCACCCTTACTTGGATTAGTACAGCTAAAGCCTTTAAGGTTCATTATGTCACACTGAAAAAAAGTGTATGAGAAAGATGTGAGGATCTTGCCATCTTAGTAATGGCTTGGTGAGCTATTGGACCAATGTCTGAGGAAAAATACCCTAGTATATTTACTATATTCCAATTCTCTATTAGTAAAATTGGTAGTCAAGAAATATAATTTATAAGGAGAAGATGGTTTAAAATTTACTATTTAAATTTCACATGAGAGGCAAGAAAGAAAGGAAGGCTCCACTCTCATTTTCATTTCTGAGAGTTGACATAAATGGTCTAATTTGCATGCTTCATCAGGGTAGGTATTTTTCTAGGTATTGTTTTTATGTATTGTTGTTACAAATAATAGGTTTTCAATAAGATTGACTGAAATTAGAAATTAGAAACTGAGTTGAGTCAGTTCAATTCTGGCGCTATGTCCCACGGTCACACTGTAGTCATACTCATGTAATAGTGACAAAATGAAAATGTGACATCTTACGTCCAAGTAATAGAATTTCCACCCAAATCTCCAATTGCTATAGCAGAGATACAAAGTATTCCCAAGGGACAAGTGATTTAACTGATCTGATTTCCCTGGGTATAAGACAAACACTCATCCACATGTCTGAATTCTGTCTCTTTACCCAAGATCCTTTAAAGACCCAAATGAGTCTTTAAAGTATATATGTATATATTTTAAAGTATATATGTAAACATCTATTCCAAAAGCATCTCAGAAAAGAAATTAGCCACACAAACTTATACACACATACAAAACAACAAGAAATAGTAGCAAGATTTCTAAAGAAGATTAGAAGATAACCGATGATTTAATGCTATTAAAACTATGTTTATGTCAACCTCCTTAAAATAAAATTAAAAAATCTAATAATGAATTTCCTTTATTCCTTTCGAATTTTGTCAGAGGAGTTTTCTGTCTTCTGCCTGTTTCCTAACGTGAGTGATGACACTTAACCTTTTTATAGCACTTGATCTTTATTTCTTCTTTCAGAAGTGTCATTTCACTTTTCTTGTAGCTGATGAACATCCATCATAAATTTCCTTTCACGCTGAAAATATACACAGGGAGTTATGAATTTTGCGAGCTCTTCTATTATTATTAAGTTTCGTCAATTGTCAGCATCCATATTCCGTTCTGATGATGAATAGAGGCATTATATTTTAGCATTAAAATGCAGTTAGGGTTGTAATGAGCATCATTAGAAACCCTAATGGAAATCAGAACTGTATGTCATTTTATTCAGGTTTTTTTTTAAGTTTATTTGTGTTTTATGATTTTTTTACATGTTTCTACCAACCAGGTGGGAATAGAGTAGCAAAGGGATTTTTAAAATATATATGTAAACATCTGTTCCAAAGCATTGTTTCTCATACCATTTTGTTTATCTTAACTTCAGCAACCTGTAAGAATGTAGTAATGCCTTCCTAGCACCTATTTTTGATTCTGAATTCTTTCCTATAAATTAATTATAAACCTTTATTAATAATACATTTTCAAGTAAACATGGCTTATTTATCCCTAAGCTTAAGTCTAAATAGATTATATTGCCTATAATGGAAATGAAAACTTGCTTTGAACACTGATTCATAAAATGGGTGATCCTTTGACTTTTGCCTGAGGAATAGCATATATGTATGTTTTCCAAAGGAAATATATGTTATAACACTTCTCAGTCTCCTGTGTGAAATACTGTGTGTTAGTGAACACTAACATCACTTATGAAAACTCTGTAGGTATGCCTTAATAATCTGTAGTTCTATATATTTTAAACATGGAATATTTCCATGATCTCCAGTTCATTTTCAATGTGTTTAACCTTTTGTTAATCCCTCCAAATTAAAGAACTTTTCTTGAAAGAAAAAATCAATTCTCAGGATTGAGTCTTCATACCCACACCTTTACTGTATAAGTCCTTACATTTATTTTATGTAAATAAATTTTGACACTTACCTGAGATATGTTGCTGATGTTTTATTAATCAAAAAGATTGAATGACTCCTTTCTATTTCAAAAGCCCAGTTAACTACCACAGTCCCTTTACCTCCACAATTTAAACAGTAAATATCCTAGATTTGTTCTGAAATATTAACTCTAGTCATTTGGAAAATAGATTTTAGTGGCAATGAAAGAATATAGGAACTCTCATATGACATATTAAACTCAACTCAGACATTCCAAGTCTTTCTGTGATATTGAGAACAGAAGTGAAAATCAATACCTGATAAAATGCCAAATGCAAATTACCTATGAAAGAGAAACATTGCTCTGGATATAATAGCAAAACTGTGTGAGGTGGCATTTGAGGGGTGACAATCATTCAGGAGGCTGTTTACACTCTCTTTTGAATTACAATACTTGAAAAATAGTTAAAGTAGAAATAAGAGACCAAATCTTGATTTCTCATATGTTCACACTGCATGATTTAAAATACATACAAATTTAAGGAGAAAAGATATTTTCCCAAATATACTGAAAGACCAGCCTGGATCACATATATTTTTCTTCATAGTTGAAGTTATTATTATCTTCAGCAATACTTAAAAGAAAATAATCTTATTATAGTGTTTGAATGTTTACAGGGTAAAAAAAAAACTTTTGATGAATAAAAGAGAAAACAATGAAAACTATGTAATATCAGGTTTTAAACTTATTTTCTCATTTGTATTTTTATGATCATGTTCAAGAAATGTCTTTTATTTTTCTGCACAGTTTAACTTTACAAAAACCTGTCTTTGACATAGCTATCAAAATTTCTTTTTGTTTTTAAAATTTTATTTCTAGAGAAGTTTTAGATTACAGGAAATTTACACCAAAAATATAGGGGATTCCCATACACCCTATCCCCTCACATTTTCCCCTATTAACAGCATCTTACTTTAGTGTGTACATTAGTTAAAATTGATTAGCAATTATTGAAACATTGCTACTATACTATAAACTATGGTCTATAGTTTACATTATGGTTTACATTTTGTACCATATGAGTTTATGTTTTGACAAAATGTATAATGGCCTATGTACCTCTCATCGCAAAATCTTGCAAAACAATTCCAATGCCCTCAAAGTGCCCTTTGTTTCACCTTTTATTCTGCCCCCCAGAACCTCTGGTAGCCACTCTCTTCACATCTATGTTACAATTTCTTTTGTTACTAATAATAAGTCTACTTTGGTCAATGGTTGTAATCCCCCCTTTTGTTTGTTCATTTCTCAATCTTGAGTTTTTGGGGATGGAATGCCTGTTCTGCTTCAGATTGACAGGGGCTTCAACCTTAAAGGGTAGATGAAAGTAGCACTTTTGCTTGAAGTTGTAGTTACTCTTCGCTTTTGGGAATGGTCATTATCCATCATCATCATTTTGTTAGTTGTCTTTGGCAAGTCCAATGAATTGGAGAGTAGGTGTTGGGTGCATTCAGAGCTCAACTGGCTTATGAGATTCAGAATTCAACTGGGATATGAATAGACTGAAGACTTAAGTCCCTGGGACATATATTTAATGGGAATAGTGCTATATATATGTTCAAATTAAAGGGGTAGAATAATCTTGTTTATGGAAATTATAAATGAGCCTAACTCTGTTACAATGTGGAAATAGGTTCTATCAAAATTTTTAAAATATGTTTTATAAAAATTGTCCAATATTAAATATTAGAATTACTATGATTTCGCATGGACTTTAGTTATTATCAGAACGAGAATTTGAAAAGAATCATCTGTTATCTATAGCCTTATGAAATAGGAGTAAATGCCACAATACACACTCCCTACCATACCCACAAATCATGCACTGTTATTAACACTTTCAAAAGATGCATATGTTTAAAAACATGTTAGAAAATCTCTGTGTCTACCAATTCAGTGCACCAATTCTGGGACTACAACAGATATCTTCCTATCACTACTGATGGAGTCTGTATTTTATCAGAGTTCAACAACTATGAATAATTCCATTTTCCAAGAGACTGATCAACATTAGCCTACCGTGCCATCCTATGTAATAAATATTTTTTACGCTGAATAACAAAGAAAGCTCATGTCTTAGTAACAGTGGTTTCATTTCCTGTTCAAATAACCACTTTCTTTATAGATTCCTTTAAATAAACAGTGTGTGACACATCAACAGGTGATATTAACCAGAAAAGAAAGCAGCCCACGCCTGTTATTTTTAAGCAGATGCTTTTGGGACTCATTATTCCATTTATGGAAAAGTTCACAGAATAAGTTATGCCTTGATTAGGAAAGTAGGATGCGTGAACGTGGCTGAACTTATTCAAATAAGTCTTGCGTTTCATGTGAGTATAGAGATATTTGTGCAAACTTTTACTTAAGTGTTATTTATTTAAAGGAAAAGAGGTCTGCTTTGAATCAGTAATCAACTATCATAAATCATTGCATTTCTAATGAGTTGTTTTAGATAGTTTCATGCTCACAATTTGTTATATCTTTTTGGTTTTGAAGGTGTGTACCCCTGCTTATTCCTATAGGCACTTACCCATATGTTGTTCTATATAATTTAGTTAAAGATAAAACTTTAATTTATTGCCAAAACACAATAAAATCCACATCGCATACCTGCAAACATAATGAAAACCTAAAAAGGATATGAAAATGTACTAACACTTGACCCTAGAAACAACATTCCAAGGGACTAATCAGGTCTTAGATCCCTAAAATAGAGAAAATTAATTGAAGGAGGTTGGACATAAATTTTATTTTAAAAAAATCCACAATGTATAGGACTTTTTAATGGTCTTTAAAAGAGACAGTTTAGATTGGAACAAAAAACATGTGCACACTATTCACAAAGAAATCACTCACACTGTCTGTTTTACTACAAAGCTAAATTCAAAAGATGTATTGTTTACCACACTTTGTCCCATAATTTTAACCCAAATATCAAGGGCCAATAATTATATCTAGGTTTCTTTGATTTGCATAATATAGCTAAACTTTGCTGTCCCTCTTCTGTAACTCTCAAACACTGAACACATCAGTATTTATTTTTATAGCAAAAAATATCACAAATGCTTTTTTTTAAGATTTATTTCTCTCTCCTAGCACCTCATTGTTTTGCACTTGCTGTGTCTGTTCATCTTTGTTTCTTTAGAAGGCACTGGGACCTGAACCTAGGACCCCCTATATGGAATTGAGGTGCCCAATCACTAAAGCAACCTCCATTCCCTGCATTGCTGTGTCTCTTTTTATGTTTTTCCTCTTGTTTCTTTTGTTGCGTCATCTTGTCATGTCAGCTTGCCATCCTGCTTGGAACTGGGAACCACTGCTCCTGCTGTGTTGTTTCTGTCATTGTGTTTTTCTTCTTGTGTTTTTTGTAGTATATCTTGTTATGTCAGCTTGCCATGCCTGCCCATCACACTTGCTCACTGTCTTCTTTAGGAGACACAGGGAACTGAACCACGGACCTCCCATGTGGTAGGCAGGAGCTCAATCACTTGAGCTACATCTGCTTCCCTACAAATGCTTTTTTTTAAAGGCTCTCATCAAAATCTTTCTATTGGGGGAATTTCTGTTTCACTTTGACTTTGTCCAGGCTAAATGTTGAAGAGAGGAAAAGGGCTTCAAACTCATAGGAATGAATCCTTAGTGGGACAACATTTTTCTCTTTAAGCAAATTCTCACATGAACCCTAGTGTCACTTGGCACATATATGGAATGATTTTTCTTACATTCAAATGATTTTAACTAACTGTGATTATTGTCAATTTGTTTTTAAACAAGTTTAACCAAGGTATGTGGATTTCTTTGCTGAGAAAAGCTATGAAAGAAATAAGTAAGGCCCTTAAACCCTTGTCTTCAAAGTCTTTTTTGTATAAATTGTGTTTCCTTACTTTTCAAGTTGTTACAAAATATGTGGAAAATACCTATTAGTGTTCTAAGGACTTACAAAAAAATTCAGATTTGTTGCTCTGAGGGAAACTGTAAAATGGATAGGAACACTCAGCCTCCTCCTAGTCCTAGGTGTAATAGCACTGGTAGCTTAAACTGCATTGACCCAAATGCTCAGGGTAGAGGTCTACCTCTGCTTCATTATTGAGAGACTCAACAACTCAGTGTACCAGAAACATCCTGATGTCTGGAGAATCTCATCTTTATGTAGATCTGGAACAGTACAGTTAGTGCCTTGTTATTTTCAGACCGTGCATTTAATAGGGAGCAAAGAAAGTATGAAGACTTTCAGGTAAGTTGTGCCACCCATTTCACTGTGATTTCTTTTTCATTTCAGTCCAAAATAACCAAAAACGGTTTGTTCAGAGAAAAATTATTTGCTAATTTTGTAGGTCTTGAACAAAGATCAGTTAAATTAAGATTTTTTATTCTTTTATCAGAGTTAAATTCTCATAACAATTTGTCTGTTCATCATTCTTATATGACTAAAACCTAAATCTAGAGGAATTTTTATTTCTACTTTGTCCTTGCTTTGTCTAAACTACCAAGGCTTGTTAATGGTAAGCACTCCACCACTGGTCACTATAAATTTATAATTTATTACGGAATGTGGGAGAAGAGAAATGGAAGAAAATAACAGGTCATGGGTCCCAGGTAGAGTGTAAGGAGCTGAAGACTGATAAAAAGGGCCAATTTACAGATAGCAATTCTCCAATACAGATTACAAATGCCCAGTTTTTACTTGAGTGTTGTTCCAAGCAAGGGGGAAGAAGGCCCAAACAGGGGAAGAAAATAAGAACAGGGGCTCATTATTCTTAACTGGGCACATTATACTGTTCAGAAATGCCACAATATTTCTTTAAGTTGATTCACTTTCTGGTCTCTGTGGAGGCTATTTTAAATACATATTTATTTTCTTCAACTCTGGGATCCACCATCTTGTCCTCATACTTTGAAAAATTATTGTGATTCCTAATTTACAAAGAAAATAAAAACTCTCCATTTTAAACTACCTCAATTTCTTGCCAAAAAGTATTTCAGCTGCCTTCACTGCTCCTTGAATTGAGTATACTTTGCAATGTTGAAAACGAGGGTCTGGAATTAAAGAGGTGAAATTGGCCATGACTATTATTTGGGAATTTTTAAAAAGTACAACCCTGAAAGAAAGGGCTTAATTACTTCTGACAGACATTATTCAGTAATGACTATCTTTTTTCTAGCAGATATTGTACGTCAGTTCACCTCAGCAGCAGCTTTTTCCCTTATATATAGGCCAGCTCCATTCAACTTGCTGGGGACGATGATGAGGTCACAGGGTAAAGTATATGCTTCCTAAGCACTTTTATGCAGAAATTAGGTACATACATTCTCGAGATAGATAAAAGATATTTAAATGTCACTTTCCACAGAAGTTATATGGCATTGAGCAATTGGCCTACTTATCCGAAGTTTCAGGTTTTAGAGAATGACAATTGTAGCAGCTACCTCATATGTATTAATTGATGTAAAATGGTTTGTAAATGTGTGAGACAGTTGCCAGTGTATTATAGAAATTATCTCAAATATTGTTATCCATATGAATAAGGATTCCCCATGTCAGTTCTAGGTAGAACAATCTCACTCAGAAGGCACAGAGTGGTGTGAGAGACATGAAGGACAGTCATAAGAAATTATTTAGTAGAGTAATAATACAAAAACTAGGGATGAGAGATTTTAAAAATAACTGGTGTTGGCTGGTGGTGGTAATGATCAAAACTGTCAGATCTGTCATAGGGTCAACTACCTCAATTTGCCCAAAATAAGTATTTCTACCTGGTCATGAGTGATATCATGTTTTATTAAAGAGTTAGACTTTACCTCTAAAAAGAAATCATATTTAAATGATGTGTATTAAAGCAACTGCAATCCATTATGCTAGTTACATCTCTTTCAGTTAATACCCAACAAAGTATCCTCATCACCATATCTTGCTTTCCCTTTTTAATATGTGAATACGTTTAGTCACAGTTTTTAAACTAAGACTTTAATAATGAAGTGTCCCAAGACTCTTTGTGAAACACTAATCTCACATTTCATATATCCTGCTTTTTTAATTTCATTGACATAATTTCTTTTTGGCATTTTACTTACCCAATTTCCTCGTAAGTCTTTAACTGGAAACAAAGCCAACTTCTAATTTGGACAAGCTAATACTCATTGGAGTTAGATACTATCCCTTTCAAAATTTTCATCACATGTCTAAGAAATGTGTAAATTATTTAGTCATCATAGAGAATATGTTTGCTTGTTCATTGCCATATTTTTTTCCTCTGAGTATATTTTGTCTAGGAATAATATGGCAGGTCATAGAATTAGTGCTCCAGCTCCATGATTCCAAATATAAATAATTTTAGGGATAATTTTCAGGGTTTCCTTGGGTATTTATAATATCCTCATTAATTTTCAAAGCATACAGAGTATAAGGAAAAGTTTTATTCCTTATCTAGTAAGAATAACAGCAATATTTGGTATTAGGAGTAAAGATAAATACCCATCCATTTTCTTTTTTTTCTTTTTACTGGTTATAATCTTTATATTATATTTACTGAAGAAAATCAGAGGAATTTTTACTCATTTAATTTATGAAACAATGTTAAGATTTGAGACAAGGTATGTGAGAATGAGCACACATTTTGTTCTTAAAAGTGTATGGATTACATTTTTACTATAATTTGCCACTTTGAAATTTGTTGAGATTTGCTCTGTGACACTGCATATGATAATATTGTCAAGTGTTTAATGTAACTGTTGACATATGTTTTAAATCTTTATTTTAAATTCTCTTTATTTAAATATTTCCTTATCAAGTAAATATTAAATTAGACTTAAACATATTTACCTTTCACAAATGCTACAGCATTTGTTGCCCTGACTTGCCTTATTGCATGCCTTCCACACTTAATGTTGATAATACTATATAAAGAAATTTCAGAAAGAACTAAGAGTTCCGGAAGAGATAGGATTCAAGAGAGTTATTAATAAGGAAACTTTTTTGTCATGACCTGCAATCTAAATTTTGTCCCCTCAGACCAGTGAGTCTGTTGAAAGCTCTGATTGGCTTCTCCACATATTTTCAGGCAACTTTCCTTCACAATGGGAACAGATAGATGTCTGTGATAAGTTCAATTATGTGCCTCAACAAACACGTTTTTAAAATTATTTGATATCCCTATTGGCATGAATCCATTGTAAATAGGACCTTTATAAAATGTTATTTTAGTTAAGCTGTGGAGAATTTAACTAGGTTGGACCTTAATCTAGATTACTGTAGGCCTTATTAAAAAACCCACAAGTCACAGAAGCTAGAAAGGAGAAGACATTGCAGTTTGATGGGAAGCAGAGATACAAACCAAGAAACCCCCAGAATTGCTGACAGTGAGAACTACAACAGGACAAAAATTGAGGAGATAGCAAGCCTTGCCAATGTCTTGATTTTCAGTGTCTAGCCTAAATTCCTGTTGCATAGGCAAAAACAGTTCATGGTATTTGTGATAGCAGCTGTGACAAACTAAGACAATGTCCCTATTTGAAAAGCCACCCCCAAACTAAGCTCACCTTGTGAGTTTTTCTCTCTTCTTGGACCTTGGCTTCACAATACTTCACAGACCTGATTTCTCTCTAAATCCTTCAAAGAGAAAAGAAAAGATACTTTAAAAATTTTTTTCTACTTTTCTAGTTTTCTGAGAGAATTACTTTCAACCATCTACTCTATCATTGCTATATGACAAAATCTAGTAGATAATTTTAAAAAATGAAACAATAAAAATTATGTAAAAAATGCATCCTTTTTGCTATCTTTTTTTCCCACAGCTTACATATTTGTGGATGAATATTACTTTGGTAGAATGATCCAGTCTTTATCATCAATAATAATCTAACTTTTGTTTTTATTGATGTAAGTTTTAAGAAATATTTTACATGTTGAAAAATATCTCTGGGGATTCACTTTCTGGAAGTTCAGATTTTTCCAAACCATCAATTTTTATTTCTTTGTGCCCAGAAGTTCAGTTTTCCACTATTCCTTTCCTCTTATATTTTACTATAAACTGCAAGAAGAAACCAGGCTGCACTATCAATGCTTAGCTTGGAAATCTCCTTAGCTAAATATCCAAGCTCACTGCTTTCAAATTCTGCCTTCCATTCAACATCAGAGCTCAGTTTTGCCAAATTCTCTGCCATACCTAAATAGGGATCACCCTTTCTTCAGTTTCCAGAACCACATTCATCATTTCCTTTTAAGACTTTATCAAAAGTACCTTTAGCATCCATTTTTCTATTGACCTGTCTCTTCAAAGCAATCTAGGATTTTTCTTTCAAATGCTTCACAATTTAGCTGAATGTGGGTTTAACTTAATATGGATCTGGTCAGCCATTTCAGTGCAAGTCAGGATTGGAGAAGCAATTATCCAGGAAAGATCTATGGAAAGTTCTTTTGTCTGATGGTTTGGACCCCTATGTACTACGGGTAAACCAACATTTTTGTGTGTGTGTGTGATCTATATGAATGGAATCCCTGCCAGCCTGGTCTAAATGGGAAAGAAAAGGGACCGATTGAAGGAAAAATCACTTCAAGGGCACAACCATGGAAGCTGGTATCTGGACTAAGGATACCTTCTTGGACCCACCTATTTATGTGAAATGGGTGAGTCTCCCCCAGGGCTTGGAGAGGGCATGCCTTCCATTTCCTTTTTCAAGAAGAGTGCTACCACCCCACTATTCTTAGAAGTTGGAGCCTGCACCCTAGGGCTGCAAAGAATCTGGCCATGGCACGTTGTTTGAGAAATTTGAAACTGTGCCTTTGCATTCTAGGAGAGCCTGGTCACCATGCTGATGCTTGAAGAAGGTAGAGACTACACCCCCATGTTCAGGGAGAGCATAGACACTGCACAATCACTTGCAAGGGTTGAGACTGCCACTCTGTCAGGCCTGGAGGACAACACATCATTCTATATATGACTTTAGAACTTGAAATCTAATGGAGTGTGCCCTGCTAGGTTTTGGAATTTGGCGGGACCCATGATTCTTCTTTTCCTTCCATTTTATCTCACGGGAATGGGAATGCTTATCCTATGCCTGTCCCTCCACCGTATTATATTCAGGATGAAAGCATTACCTTGATGATGCCTTTCATCCCAACCATGCAGCAAGGAAGATCCCACTGAATGTGGCACTGGAAATCATGTGGAGAGTTCAGACTTCCACCGTCAACTGATGTTAACAAGGTGCTTCTCCCTCTTCTCACTCCGGAGGCTTCAGAGAGTCAGAGGAGAACTGATGGAGGGTCAAGTCTTTCACCACAGCCTAACAGCAAGGAAACCATCACCACACATCTACCTTTGTATATATATAGAAGCCATGGGGGGAGTAGTGAGAAGCTACGCTACCACTCTCGGTCACAGAGGTATCAGTGGAGGAATACTAGTGAGCCAGAACTCTCATTCCCACCCAGCTTTGATGAGAAGTCTACTCCTTCAGATGGCAGAGATGAAAAGGTGAACTTCTACATTTAAATAAGATCCAGAGTCTTTACTGAAAATATGTATATTTCAATAGAAAATTACTTTTATGCTATGTATATTTCCCAAAGAAGGTATACAAATAGCCAACAAGCACACGAAAAGATGAACAACACTATTAATCATCAGGGAAATGTAGATTAAAACCATGAGATATCACTTCACGTTCACTATGACAACTTTTTTTTAACAGAAATTGGCAAGTGTTGGTGATGATGCAGGAAATAGGAATCCTTGAATTTTGTTGTGTGGGAATGGAAAAGGGTGTGGCTGCAATGGGAATCACTTTGATCTGTCCTCAGAAAGCTAAGCATAGAATTACCATAAGGCCCCACATTTCCACTTCTAGCTACTATATATAACTAATGTTTTGAAAACACAGTCTCAAATAGATGTTTATACACCATTATCATACCCATACTAGCTGTTATTCACAATAGTTAAAAGGTGAAAGCAATTCAGGTGTCCATCAATGGATGAATGGATAAGCAAAATATAGTATACATGTACCACAGATTATTATTCAGTAGTAAAAAAGATGAAGTTCTGATACATGACACAAGAAGGATGAATTTCAAAAACATGATACTGAATGAAATAAGTCATATACAAAAGAACAAATATCATATGATTCCACTTACAGAAATACCTAGAATATATAGTCATAGAGATAGAAAGGAGATTTTAGATTACTAGGGGGCAGTGAGATGGGAGGGAGAATGGGAAATTATTGCTTAATGGGTACAGAGTTTCTGATTTGGGTGATGAAAAAGTTTGGTAATGGATGGTGGTGATTTCTCCAGTGCAATAAGGCAGGAAAATTACATAATATTACCATGTGAATATAATTAATACCACAGAATTGTACACTTAAAAGTGGTTAACAGGGAAAAGTTTGAGTTTTATATATGATACCACAAGATGAATTTTAAAAGGATTTGCAAAAGACCCTTAAAAAGTGTTGACAGGGGAATTTGTAGAATTACCACAGAATAGGAATGGTGTATACATTATCATACATGGAAAACAGAAAAATGCTCAAATCAATGATGTAAGCTCTTGCTGCAATAAATTAGAATAAGAAGAATAAAGCAAGCAGAAGGGAGTAAATAAGAGACAAGAGCAGTAATCAGAAAAATTAAAAACAGGTTAAATAGAGAAAATTAATGGAACAAAGGACAGATTCTTTGAAAAATCAAAAACAATTGAGAAACTTATGATAAAGCTAACAAATTAAAAGAAAGAAGACATAAAGTATCAATACCAGTAATAAAACAGGGCATATTATTACAAATCCTGCAGACATAAAAAAGATACTAGGAGAATGCTAAGAATAACTACATACACAAATTTGACAACAATATGAAAACCAAAACCTACTGTCTCTCGTCCAATACGAACTACATAATTTGAATAATCTAATAACTATTAAGGAGAATGAATTTGTAATAAAAAAAAAAACTCCCCCAAAAAGAAAACAACAGACCCAGATGGTTTTACTGCAAAAATTTTAAACCAAAATTTTAAAGAATTAATATAAATTTTACATAATCTTTTACAAAAATTGGAAGCAGGGAAGACATCCCAATTAATTTTATGAATTTATTGTTACCTTGAAATCAAAATCATACATATACAAAAAGCAGAACAAAAACAAAAGAAAATTGCATATCAATATCCCCTTGAATATTGATTGATACAAAAGGGTTTAACAAAATATTAGCAAAGATATTTCAGCACTATGTGAAAATATTTATACACTATGATCACATGGAATTTATTCCAGCAATTCAAAGCTGGTTCAATATTTGAAAATCAGCAAATGTAAATCTATCATTTTATCATTCTAAAGAAGAAAAATGATGTTACCTTACCACTCAATGCAGAAAAATCACTTGTCATGTCACCTACTCACTAATGATTCAAGAAAAAGTTCTCAGAAAAGTAGGAAGTGAGGGTACTTCTTTATCTCGATAAAGAAGATCTACTAAATACCTCTAGCTAATATTATACTTAATGAAGAAAGACTGGATGCTTCACTTCTGTGACAGAGAATAAACCAAGTATGTCTGCTCTCCCCATTCTTCCTCGACATATAGCTAGAAAGTTTTCCCAGTGCAATATGCAAGAAAATAAATAATGGCAAACATATTGGAATGGAAGAAATGGAAGAAATAAACTTGTCCTTATAGGCAGAAGACATGAAATCCCAAGAAATATACAAAAACTCCTAGAACTTTCAGGTGAGTTCAAAAATATACAAAACAAATGTAGGTAAATCACGTGTATTTCTTTATGCTAATAATGAGCATGTGAACGCCAAAATTAAAAATGCAATACAATTTAAAGCAGTTAAAAAGATGAAACATTTAGGTGTAAATCTAACAGAAAATGTATAGGACTTTTATGATACAAACTTGAAAACACTGGGTAAAGAGTACAAGAGAGTTCATTGTAGTATTTCTTACAACTGCATCTGAGTATACAATTACCTTAAAATAAAATGTTTAATAAAAAGTCATAATTACAATGAATACTACCTAGATAAATAAACATACCAAATTAAAACTAAGAACATGGAAATAAAGACATGCATCATGGAAGTTATGAGTACATAATATATTTCCTTACTTTGTTTACTCCACGTTTTAAGTTTTAAATAGGTAGGAAGAGAAACAATTACATCATTAGATTAATTGGAGAGAATAAAAATCCTCTCTTGTTTAAAAACATCCAAAAATTATTGGAATTTTAAGACTGTAGGCTTCAAGATATTAATTTAAACTTCTAAATTTATTTTGAGCAATCTTTTATTCTCATTAATTATATTCATTCATTGTTTATCATCATACAAATAATGCTCATTAATTTATATTTACTTCTTTTTTATCAGTATGGAGGTACATTCTACAAGGCCACAAGAAATCACTGTATTAAAAATGTGTGAAGTAGCAGCATCTCTACCTGTTTCATAAGTGTATAGGCAAACAGAAACAGTGTAATATATTTTTCATATTTATAACTCACAGAACAAGAATAGACACAATATTCTGAACTTTAAGTCCTTTATTCCAATGATTAATACTGAATAATCTTTTAACAAATATATTTATAGTCTCTACTTTCATTTATTCAATGTCTACCACACCCTCATAAGCTATATGCTATAATATCTGTACATATTATAGTTTGATAAAAAATGTTTTGTCCTTGAGGCAAAGATGGTGAGGAATGAGGTTGAAGCAATCTGAATATTTTTTAGAGCCAATGTGGGGAACTGAGTCAATTTGTTCATTTTTTTCCTAAGTCCATTTTTTTTCCATAAATATTTTACGTGTTGGTCTGAGTTTTCTAGGTAATTACCTCTATTCTCTACAGGGCAGAGATATAGATTGGTCCTATAGTTGTTGGTTTTACCTTCCTTGCTTTGTATGTCTATAAAGAAGTCATTACATCCACTGAAGCATTTATGGCCCACAGGTAATGATTCATTTTTGTTACCCAGTGAGAAGACACTGCTTTATACTAGTTAACAAGGGTGCACATCCACAATCAGCAGCACTTGGCAACTTGAGAATGAAAACAATAGCCTGCAGTTGCACATATGAAACTAATTTAAAAATGTACCAAGTTAATTTCTGAAATGGTTACAGATTCAAAGCTGACTAAATAGTGTTGTATTTTTTTTTTAGTAGTGGCTTTAGGAAAGAAATTTGCTGAAGTTGAACTAAGTGAAAAACACAATTGCTCTTATTTAGTGTGGTCAAACTCTAGTTCACAACTAAGATTTCAAGGAAATAGATATCTATTTTGTGAATCCATAATACATGTTATTTAGATGTTATAAAGCATGATTGTAAATAGTTGAGGCAACAGAAATTTTACAAAGAAAGGAAAATTATCACACCCATGCTTTCAATGAAAACAAAGAATTTTAAAAAATATAATTGCTGTGTATCTGATTAGTGTCTACACAAGAACACCAAAAACTATTTATGAGCAAAAATTATAAGAAAATATAGAACTAATTTTTAAAATATGCATTCGTTTTTATTTTTCTCCACACAAAAGACCAAGCGTTAGGATTATACAATACAAACCTAATTAAAACCATTCTTAGACTCTTTCTAGTGTGACCATATTAAACTTATGCTTTTCTTCTTCAAAAGTTTAGGAAAAGGGGGAGAGGAAGTTGCTCAAGCCGTTGAGCACCCACCTCAGGGGAACTGATGTGACTCAGTCTTTGAGGAATGGCCTCCCACATATGAGGTCCCAGGTTCAATCCCCCATCCCAGTATAAAATTTAGGAAAAATATTGAAGATGCCAGTATATAGGCTTTCATATTATAACCCTTTTCCCATAGAATGTAAGGTAGTTTCTTACCGTACCTCTGCTCTCTCTCCATATCAAGTGCCAAAGGATATTAATTGACCATATAGTAGTTATATAGTAAATATTCAAATAAGTCATGGAATGAATCATGTTATCCCCTCCTTAATGATTGTCCCATATTTTTACAAAGAAAAACACATAAACTAATGATTATTTTATTGAACTGGTTGAAAATAACTGAAAGTACTCTAAATCTAAAGCAATTGAGCTTATCACATTGCTTTCAAAATATAAGGAAAATATGATTAAAAATACATCACTTTTACATGCCTTCCCTGCATATACATCAAACGTTATACAAATGATGAACTAAAATCATTAGATGGTTTAATGGTAAAATTAAAATTTTAATTTAGAATGTTCTGATAGTTCTTGTATTGTTGTAACTTGCACAAATTATAGCACAAAAGTTTACTATAATGGGCAGAATACTTTGAAATTAACCTAGGGAGAAGAGACTTGAATGCTGAAGGAGCTCTTCCCAAGGTTTTTCACTCTGATGGGACGGAGGGCACTACTATATTCCTTGAGTCTCAAGGTCTAAGCCAGCATGTTCATTGGACATTCTTAGAAATATTTTGTAATCAGTTGGTACCCTATATCCTCACTAAGAAAGCCAAACTGTCTGTGTAGGGTCTGGCACAGAATAAGAATCACTCTATTATTTCTCCTTTTTCTATAATAGACCTTTCCTATTTTTATCTAAAATACTTTATATACAATAAAAGGAAAAACGAATGCCATTTAACTTTTATTTAATCCAACAATCCATTTTTATTGGCTCAGGTTATAGACACATATAACATCTGAAGATGCATATGCAGTATAAATTCTACTGGGTTCATTAAAAGTTAGAGAAATAGTTTGCATCAGCTAAGAAAATTAAATTATGACCACATTAAAAGGTGATATTTCCTTTGTTCTAGAAAGGCCATAAAGCTCTACACTATAGTGACAATCAATCTAAACTTCAGACATAGAATTTTGCTGCTTCAGTTCTTTTCAGGCTGTGTCGTTAGTTAAAATAACTCCCCAAGGCTTATTTACACTTTAAAGTTTTTTCCAATGCTTAAAAAACATTTTCAAATAAAATTCCCTACCCTGAAACCTAAAGTAATCAGTGTATCTAAATTTGTTTTGACTGCATCCGTTACTTAAAGCACTATTACCAAGAATGCTCAACTGATGGTAGGAGTTTTTACACTGCAAATTTATTCTGTCTTGAATTTAAAATCTACTGTGGCATTGTTCTTGCTGTGGTTACCGTCTCAGCTAAAGGATTCTTAAAACTCACAACAATATCATTTTGTCAGACTTTACCTATACTGTGATTAGAACAGTAACAGCCTAAGTTCAAAGGTACAGGTTGTATAGTATCCTTTAGAGTTCTAAATGTGACAGGGATTAATTGATAAATGTCATGATATTATTCCATTCTTATCCAGAAGAAACAGAAAAGTATAATTTCAGGTAAGGCTTATGTGATTGTTTCAAACTGTTTGACATTTAAATTAAGAAATATGTTAGAGAATTCCCGAGCTCCCTTAATTAAATGACCTCAAACCTGTCCTTACCTTTCCTGATTTGAAAAACAAGACCCATGATGTTGAACAGAGATTTAAAACAGAGTAATTTAATTTATAAATTTTTCTTAGTTTTCTCTGCATATTACATTATTTTAGTCCTATAAGACATTTTAGTCTTAAGACTGCGCATTAGTTAATCACAACATATCAAACTCTAATTAAATTTATCTACAAGACTCAGGGGCCTGATTCCACTGGTGAACAGAGATCAAAATGCTGACATCTTAATATTGCACTAATTTTTAGAATTCTGGGGTGACTTCTCATCACTAAAGAGGCTCATTGCATTCTGCGCTTTAGTTAAATTTACATAGGTGGGAAGAACTGAATTAGATTCATTTACCATTTTTAGTTCAAATAAAGTAATATCAAGTAATTCTGATAATGAAATAATATCTTAAGTAATTTGCGAATTAACTTAAAATCAAAAGAAAAATCAATGTCAAATACACTAACAGGAATCCAGAATCCTGATCTGCTCATAGGAGATAAATAGATGTTTCTAGTAGTGGTAGCTAATGGACAACTTTGCCTAGTAATGAGTTCCACTAAACCTTTGTTCAATAGTTATATGTTGAATTGCTTGATACTTTGGAGACTGAGCTCTAAGCATTAAAATTTATGAAGTTGTACCTTCAATCACTACTGAAATCCTGATTGTGTTAGTATATTTTGTCACAGTAAAGAGATAATTCAGCACTAATGTTAAAATAGGAGATACCTGATTATTACACTGTCCCATATCTAGAATTGTTTCTCAATCTTGTAATTTACCAAAAAAAAAAAAAATGGCATCAGTTTTCTTGACGGCATGATAATATCTATTTAACTGACCTAAAGAAAAAAAGGGAACTGTATTTACATCTCTGAAACTACTGATGATTTTCTTGTTCACTAAGTAACCATGGTTGGTATGACAACTTTTTGAATAAATTGTAGGATCTCTCATTTTCATGTTCTGAAAATAAAGGCTTTGGTTCAGTGCAGATCTGATGCCAAGTCATCTATTTTCATATGAAAGCATTAATTGTTCAACTCTAAAAGGACTAATTTAGTATCTTAACAAATTAGGTGATTGTTTGGGGTCAGGCACCAGTGTCTAGCTATTATTACTTCAAACAGACCTGGAATGTGACATATTCCTTTCTGTTGATGTTGAAACATTTGACTAAGGACTATGACCCAGGAACCTCAAATGATGTGTCTTATATTTGAATATGAGTTAGTCCTTATTTTTACCTAATTATTCACACAGAGGAAAAAATAGTGTCAGGAAAGACTTTAAAAATTAGATATTTAAGAGAAATATGAAATGTATTCATATCTTCAAAATGCATAATCCTAGCCCTGGTACATTAGTAACTACTATCCCACCAATGAATAATTCAGATGCAATCTCGAGTAATTTAAGAGTTGATAATATTGATAAATATTGTTGGATTTCATTTAATCATATTGTAAATGATTCAAGATAAACAGGAAATGAAAACACAAAAATGTGATTTCAAGGTAGACTGAGAAATACCATTATATCTACAAGAAAGAGATGGAAAGGAAAAGCATTAAATAAATAGATAAAAAAGAACCCGAAGTATAATGATTGTGTTTTAAACACTGCTGTATAATTGACACACAGGCAATTAGGTAACTGTGATATACTGTAATGTTTTCTCTATTGTCACCTGAGAAGAATGACTGAAAATGCACAACCTCAATAATTGCTCTGTCCAGCTCAGGTAGGATAAAATGAAAAATTTATCTCTCATAATACTACATCTCAATTAAATACCTTTAAATAGTCTTAGAATATTACTATATTACATATTGAAAGAAAGTTTCAACTGAGATGTAATTTTATATTTGTTATGACTCTATTGGGCCAAAAACTGCCTGGGTTCTTCTTAAACTTTAACCTCAGATTTAGGTGATTGCAAAGAAGCCTTTCAAGTATATTTTCTTTGTTTATTTGTTTTATTATCTAAAATACAAAAAGAGATAATATCAAATTGTGTATCACCAATTTTAAACTTCTTATGAAATTTCCATTTTAAACAAATAAAGCATCTTGAAAGATCATTAATTTTATCCCTAGCCTTCAGGAAAACCTCCAAAGAGAGTTATAGTTCCTGTTTTTAAGAAAGTCAGAACTTTTTTTTTTCCCGGAAGAAGCATATTTCACAATGTTTCTTGACAGTTTATTTCACTATTGGCAATCTTTGCTATCAGAAAATTTCAATAGGAATCTAGTAATTTGGACGTTAATGATTAAGTTTACAGAGCTAGTCTCCTTCCCCACACAGCAGTGCTCAGAGATGCATTCACAAAATACAATGAATGTCTCATGATGATGGAGGAGGTTGTTGTTATGGAGAAAGGAGTGGGGTAAGGGAGGTGGAGGGCATATGGGGACCTCATAGTTTTTGAGTGTAACATTAAAAATATAAAGCAAAAAAATAAAATAAAATAAAATATACAAGAAGACACTTCAGATATCCTGACATGACCTGGCCCGCAGGTCAAACGAACCGGCACCTGAAAGAGGGAGTGGGAATTGGGGGACAAGAGGCGAGAGAAACGGAGACAAGACAGGATTCTGATCAAGTCTCCGTTTATTGAGGGTAGAGCATCAGAATATATACTAAGGGGAGGGTATTAGCAGGGGGTGATAGGCTGACGAAGCGGCTCTTCCATATAAGGCAATAAAATGCTGTTACACCCTTTAATGCTGGTCACGGCTTCAACATCTTGTTGCGCAGGCGCGACACTTTTTGCCCGGGAAGCTGGGGAAAGGGGAAGAAGAAGGCGGAAGCGCAGGGGTGGAGTAGGCGTACTTATGAAAAGCACCACGTTGCTGGAGACCGCAAATGCACGTAGCTCCGGGCGGCTCCCCACACTGACACATCATAAGCCTAACCACATAAGAAACAATTTCAGGTGAATCTGAAGGAAAAATAAACCCGAATTGTTTTAGTCTCACTGTAGCCTGTTTACTCAGGCCACATGAAGACTCACCTCAACTACAACAGTCAGGAAGTCACAATTTCCTGATTCAGGAAGTCAGGTTCTACTGGGGACTCCTTTGTAGACCTTCCCTTTTAACCCATTTGTCTGGGATATTTTCAATTTCTTGAAGCAAAACCTATTTTTCCCCCTTTTATTTGCAGAGTCCACCCACAAAGCACTTACTAATTAATCTGATAAGGTAGACTGTAATAACATATTGATGCACTGCTCACCGTTAGTGTATTTCACATTAATTTTCCAGAGATAATTATTTCATATAAATTAACTCAAAGAAGTGCCTCTTGATGATGGGAATTTTATTCCTAGTACAAACAAAACAGTGCCCCATGGTAATCAGGGGCAGTTTCTTTTCTATCATCTTTTTCTGTGTACTTAGTTCTCTGTTCTCTGTTCAGGGGTGGAGACAAGTGGTCTTGAGAATTGTGAAAGAATCTGATATATCCCAAAGATCTTCCAACTCCATGGGGAAGAAGTATACTTTGAACCAGGACCTCAATTAGTCACCAATGCATTCTTTCCTGAGCCACAGCTACAAAATGAGAGAACCTCAAATTTGAATTGTAATCCAACCTGTCCATCACTTACCATTTATCTGTTTCTCCCATGGGGAGATGTGGGCATGCTTTTAGCAATATTTAATTCTAAATAACAAAGGATTGTGACAGGATGGAAGACATGCTAGTAGACATAGATGCTGGTTTTAATTATGCCACAAATTGTCACATAATTACAAGCAGGTCAGTATTTTTATTAGTAAGTGCTAAAAATAACAAAGATTAATGAAAGTTGGTGAGAATGGAAATGGGTGAATTTGAACACTCACTAACTTCCCTGATAGACATCATTTTATATACATCCACATGGATACTATTCGTAGTATGGAAATGATGTATCAGTGTTATCTCTCAGCAAAGACTAATTTTATTCTTTATAACAGTAGTGTCAGGCTACAGGGCATGCTACTGTTGTGGGAGGAAATTATTTGGGGGAGAGAGATGGTCTTAAGTTCAAAAGAGCAGAACAGAGCAGTAACTGGAAGAATAGAGAGAAGAGCACCAGATTGTGGGCACTTCACAAAAGACATAGTTTCTGGGAACTCACCCAGTTATTTGTTAGAAGCAAAGTGACTCAACCTGCCTGCTTTCTGAGGGAAAGTATACTCTTTCTAGTACGCTGGAGGTCTATGCACTTTTCCTCAAATGCCTGCATTATTCCAAGTCTCATATATTTTTATAACACTAAGCACAGCAGAAAGAGCATTTATATTTTAGTTTTTCCAGTAATATCTAAAGATACCTGAGTTATGTCCTATGCAGTTCTGGAACCAATCGCCAGTGTCAGAAAAAGCATATTTGCTGATTAGTTAAAATAAATCATGACACACATCTGGAACTGGTGATAAAGTTAATCTTACCTCTAATAAATGATGTAGAAATACAGATATTTTTGTTGGGGATAAAGAAGGAATGGATATTGGAAAGGTAACTTAGAATTTCCTGTAACTCTTCATAAAAGTCCATATCTCACCATCAATTCAATATTTTAGCCCTCAAATGAGAAATGTTTCCCCATTATGTTTCTTTTTGAACTCATAGATCATTATATAAAAAATAATAATAATTTCATAATACATACATATTCGCAAATAGGGGGATTACTGCTGGGGATTTTATAATAAAATCAATAATAATACTTTAAAAATAACAATGATCGATGACATTTATTCAGTTTACAATTTGCCGAGCATTATTCTAAGTGCTTTATATTTTAAAAGTTTTTAATTCTCAAAACAAACTTATAACTGAAATTCTATTGCTACCTCTACTTTCCTGATGAGAAAACTAGATAATAAAAAATAATACATAAAGTACTTACTGTTTTGTGAACATCAATGGTGTTTTTTACATGGGGAATTTAAATCCTCATCCAGAATTAATATTCAGAAACAACTCACTGATAATTTTATTATTGTTCATGTTTATGCAATACATCCCTTTTGGTTTTGATATTTCACAATTATGTCACAGAAATGCATAATGTTGAAAACAGAATGTGGTGGTTTGAATTGTGACCCCAAAGAGCTATGTTAAACCCTAACCCCCAGTACCTGTGAATTTGACCTTACTTAGAAATAGGTTCTTTGCAGGCATAATCTGGTTAAAAGGCAGTCATGCTGGATTAGGAAGAGCCAGAAATCTAATGACTTGAGACTTTATAAGAGAAAAAAGAGGAAAATTTGTACACAAATACCAGAGACACACAAGGAAGGAGGCCATGTGAAGACGAAGGCAGAGATTGGAGTAATGCAGTGACATGCCAAGGAACACTTGGGGACACCAGAAATTGGAAGATTCAAGGAAACTTCTTTTCTAGAGACATGGGGGGGGGGGGGGCACATATGGCACCACTGGCACATTCATTTTGTACTAAAGTTTTCAGCATGGTGAAGAATACTTTTCTGTTATTTTAAGCCACTCAGTTTGTGGTTTGTTCTTACTGCAGCTCTAGGAAATTAAAAGAATGCAAAGTTCTTTTGTGCTGTTGAGTTATACTTATTTTTGTTTTGTGAGCAAAGAAAATACAAAACTTTGTCCTTGGAATGAAGATGAGTAATTTTAAAAATAACAATGTTAAGTGAGCTATTAACACCCTAAATATTTGAGAAATATTTGATTTTGAAGGATACATCATTTTACTGGTGGTGTCCTGTGTAAGGAATTGTTTCACTGCTTAGTTCTTTCTGTCAAAACAAAATGAGAAATAATATGATATTACATGGGAAACATAATGCTATTTAAATAATAAGGTACACAGAGAATGTAGAATATGGTAGCTATTAAACACAAATTTCATAACCCTAATGCTGAGACATAAACTCACAATTTCAATGTATGTTAAGAATGTGTGCCAGTATTCATCTTTCACATCTATAAGCATTAGAGTTACTCATGCCCTATTACTCTGCCATTCCAGAATTCAATGTATTTTACATTTAACCCGTTATTTCCATGCTCAGAAGAGGGGTATGGATTGTGCCTAAAATTAGTGGTGGTAAAGACAGTATTGGTAAAATGTATTAAATTTCCAGTGTATATCTTAGAAGTATTTATACATATATACAGGGTTTACAGTTTGATTATCTATTAATAGAACTTAATTCTAATGACATTGTTTTTCAAGAACATATAACACATTCAGATGTGGGTTTTATTTCTTTTGCTCTCATTCAAAAATTAGAGTAAGATATATTATTTTCAAAATTCCACATACAATGATATTGTGCTTTATTATACATAATTAAAATACATATAATTAAATGATCTTATTCATAGATGTTTCTGTTCTACTTTTTTTTCCTTTTGAAAAAGTACATTGTTGACCAGTTTTCATTCTTCAATATTTTCTAACTGTAACACTTTTAATTTCTAAAAGTAACTTTGACATCTGCCAACCATTGAGATTCTAAATAACATCATTATTTTATAATATTTTCCCAAAACGGCTGACTTGGAGAACTTTTCAATTTTGTTTCATTTTAGAGACAAATATTTTATTAATACCACAGCTACATACAGAGCACTATTAGGTCATTAAGGATGTAGAAGTGACAAGTAAAACACAGTCTTCATGTAGCTTATGATTTTGAAAACAAAACAGTCAATAAGCAAACATCTAAATATAGGAATAATATCAATGTATGTTCTGCATTGTGCCGTGGAGAAAGTACAGTTTGACCTGAGAAAATAAAATAAGACTTGTGCCAGGACGTGAGTTGGGGACAGGAAAGTGTGTAGGAAATACTTTTCCTTGAAAGAACCAGCTGGAAGGAGGCCATTTCATCCTTTGAGGTGGGGGAAGAAAATGAAAATGTTTTCAGTTAATAAATCCCAAAAGATTTAAACATTTTATAGCAATAGATCCCAGAGATTTCTAAAGAATCTATGTTCGGTGAATATTTGTGTGCATGTTGAAGGAAGGCAAGGAGGCATGAAACTCAAAGCTTCCCATTTTAAGGCCACAGCAGGATATGAACTGAGCCATACCATAGAGTCCTTGAATAATAGACAATTTGGCTGCACTCATTCTACCAGCTCTGGAATTAATTTAATTCTGTCACTTCTGCTCACCTGTTAACTTCAAAGTGAATAGCCAGGTAATTTGTCTTAACTGGTTTGTTTCAATGTGTCTGTCTTGTTGGTAAAATGTTTTGCGTTTAGGTTAGAATTAGAAATAATGGATTAAAATCCTTATTCCACTTCTGGAAATCTGTAACTAGAGTGCCAATGACTCCAGGTTTGCTTCAAGTAGTCACAGTTTATGCCTGTTGTACGGAAGAATTACAAATAGTACACCCTCAAAAATGTACCCATTTTGATAATATATTCTATGATTGTTCTAAGCTCTAGGAATATTCATCTAAAATTTTTCAACCAGTTCTTTTGGAAAAGAAGCAAGAATATGTTTTCAATACAAATTAATAAAAATTATATTACCTTATTTTGAAGGCTCATTAAGCTGCTTCACATAAAAAGAGGAGCTTCTTTGAGGTCATAAATCTATTAAGATTGGTTGACATTTCTTGCCTTGACTATACTATAATTTGTAAAACCCTTTTGTACCACTCAAGTTCTATGAACCTGAATAAACCTTGACTTATAATAGGGTTGAGCCTTACTCTGTTGGATTTATTGATAGATAAACATGAATATCGTCATTTACTGGCAGTAAAAATAATTGATTTTAAAGATAATCATGGAACAATAAGTCAGAAAGCAAAACATTTATCCAGTACTAGGATCCTTAGGAATGAGATGATATAAAATTTTGCCATTTGCTAAATTTTCTTATTTATTGGCTGTTTGAAAATTCTTTGAAGACACTTTTTTTCACAATGTTCAGCCTATTAATAGTATTCAAAGCACCTTACATGGAGTCTACACATATGTGCATACAGTGAATGTTGTTGAGTGAATAAATAAAATCAAAGGAGATCATTTCTTTAAAAATTTAAATTTAGCTTTCAAAGAGTAGCCTAAATAAATAGTATGCATTATATTTTCATTAATCTGAAGATTAAAATAACAAAAAATTAATGACAAAAGCAAAATGGTACAGGGACCAAATTTTTCCTCATTCCATGTGATTTTCTTTATCCTGGATAAGGTTAAAGAATTTAGACTCTGTGTAAAAAACAGTTCATGAATCTTGGTAAATAATTCCTAGACGTATTTGTGACTCACTACTGCTGAATGCTTTTTTAGCTACCAAATTTTAGGCACAAATAGGTTCACTCTGGGATTGAGTTAATGAAGATGATTATGATATTACAGTATTAAGGGAGCAGTATAACTTAAAGAGGGTCACATTTTAGGAAATGAGAAAGGAACAAACAACTGGAAAATATATTAGAGAAGAACTAAAATTAAGAAGAAGATGGAAGGACCATTAATATATGTATATATTATGTAGAAGTTTCAAACTATTTCAACCATATTATAGCATCATAATGAAGAATTCAAGTTTGTAACTGAGCCTTCATCCCTGAAGACCATATCTGGAAATTGTCTAAGGACTGATGACTATACATAAATATATTTGTATATTTTATAACCCTGATAATAATGTATCAGCAAATTAGAAAAATGTCCAGTTTATCAAGGTAAAACACTACAGACAACTTCAATTAAAAATAATCATTGTATCCTTTTTCTCTTCCCTGAAATATTCCATAGATAATCATAGAATATCAAAATGAAGCACACCTATTTTAGAACATGAATTTAAGTAGGAGATTTTACAACTTTTATCATTTGATGAAAGCAAATCATTCAGTTAATCAAAGTTACACTACAAAATAAATTTCCTAAATTTTATATATGAATACATAGCCATTTAACATACCTTTTTAATGAAATTATTAATCAAATAACTTTCATTCTAAGTAGTTAATATAGATTTCATTCATTTATTTATTTATCCTGGGAAAAGTTCATAGCCAGTAAAGGAAAAGGAAAATATTTCACAATTTATAATCTTGTGGCAAAACCCAGATCTCATCTTTGATCTAAATATCGACTAGTTAATTTTCCTAAGAAAAATCATGGGAATTTTTCAACTTGTAACTTAATTTCCCTTGCCATTCTAGAAGTTAGGTAGCTGTTTTTTCACGTTGTGACTTGTTTTTATTAAGTACAGATCATATTATGTACCTGATATAACAAACTTTCCTGGGTCCATCTTCTTATCCTAAATTTATTTCTTTCTCTTGCTTTCTTCTTCTAATTACATTTCACTTTTCTCTAGGTGCATATTTGTAAATTACAATAAAATAGTTTAGAAAAGGTTGTCATGCAAAGTTTTACAAATGTAAAATTACAAATGTAATGAAATGAATACTTGATTGTAGAAAAGAGAAAAAAATAATTGTTGGAGTATACTCAATCAGAATTTTCTTGTATTTCTTTAAATCCTTAGGAAATAGGACTTGTTTTTCCCATCACAATTCTCTTCCAGACCCCATGAACCTTGCTTTCATTAGAAGAATTCATAAATGTTTTTTGACTTGATAAGGATAGCTAAAGACATGTATGCTATACTGAAATATAGCCTATTTACTATTTTAAGAAGTAAATTGATTTTTTAACTATCAAAACAAATAACCGGACTGCCGACTTGACGAAATTTTACTTTAGCTTTAATATAGGTCAGGGTGGTACTATGTCAAAGTATTATCAAAAAGACCTTTCTTTTCCTCATTCTTTTTTTTTTTCATGTTGATTATAAAGAAGATAATTTCATTTTATATTTGTCCTCAATAATAATAGATATCAAATGGAATAAGGAAATTAAGAACTGGGTGATAAGGAAAAAACATGTGATTAGAGAGAAGATTTGTATTTTTTAAACCTGTTCAAAAATGCCTCTTAATTAATATCAATAAAATAAAATTTCTTAGGAGGTATACTTTTCTTACAAGAACCAATTCTTGTAAGAATTGTGTCTGAATTTTGCTTTCATTTCTTAGAAATATCATTCATTCAGTCAACTTAAATATTTATTGAGGATTCTTTCTATTGCAGTCCAACGTTAAGGGTCGCAGAGACTGTTCTTGAACTCTCACATACCATCTCTATTTTTTTCTGGCAGAGGCTGCTCAGCCAAATCCTACATTCTCTAGCCTCTTCTGGCATTATGTGTGACTGCAAGGACTTTGTTCAAGCCAGTGGATAAGGGTCAGAAGTGGTGTCTGCAAATTCTGTAAGATCTTAAAGACACCACCCTGGACTTCTATGTTTTCTTGTCTGGAAATATTACTACGGAAAACTCAGTGGTAGGAGTGTGTATGGAAGTCATAGGTTAAGGATATCAGAACAACCACAATCATGTCTCTGAAAGAAATGTCTCTTTGTTACAAAAGATTATCTTTACTGTAAATAATACATGAAATTTAAGTAGTAAAAGATGAAATTCCTGCTGTTTGAGGTTTACATTACCATGAAAGGAAGAGACAAAAAATTAACAAGTGAATAATATTTTTGTTGGTGATGTTGCTGTATCATAAATAAATAATGAGTCAGGGGAATATGTAGAAAACACATTAGGAAAGGGGCTCAGGGCAGGCTCCAATTGGAGATACTATAAGTTATTCCAAGATACAACCACAGAGTAAAGGTGTGAACCATGTGGATATCTAGGGGAAAAATCGCGTAAAAGTCTCCTTGCTGTGATATTAGTCATTTGGCATATTCCGAATTCCTAAACACATTGCAAATGAATGTGTTATAGCAGCATAGCCCTTTCTTAAATAAATATATGTATCTATATGAAACTAATAATTTTTTAATCCTTTAGCGTTACCTTTAGCTATTACTCAAACTATCATTATAAATGAATGTGATGCTTATCTTACTAGGAAGGCTCTGTCAGCTGTTTCAAATAAGGAAAATTAGTGGTGAATATTTAGGCTTTATAAATATTTTAACTCATAACAATACATATTAAAGACTGAACAACATGATCTATTGATATTATTGTTTTCCTCCATTTATACTTTTATGATTCTTTCACCTGTTTCTCCTTAGTACTTATTCAGATATAGATGAGAAATGCTATAGTAAACATTTATTTTTTTTCCCATTGAGAATATGCTACAAGAAAATGTTGATCCACTGCCATGGCCTTGCCTAAGGGAAGGACAAATTTATTGTAAAACCATAGAATTCATACAGGTGGTATTGGAGCAAGGACTCTTATACAGAATATAGAGAAAAGGTTCTCCTGGATTCTGCTGGAGCATATTGACTTGTCTGCTTTGATGGCTTGTTGTCCATATCATGATGATGGTTAAATATAGTGACTATAATCCCTAAACAAAAGTATTTCTCATCCATTTACTACTTAATTATTATATCTGAATACACTTACAAAAATGCATATAAAGCATGTAAAATGATGTTGCCATTGTCAAGTAAAAAGCTTAAAATGAAATCAATTGACTAGAATTAACAAAATATCATGATTGTCAAATGTTTTTAAAGCACTCTTCTCATAAAATATTGTTGTTCAGTAACTGGAAAAATTTCAACTTTAAAGTTCAAAATATACTCCACGTTTGAGCAGACTCCATTGCTTTGGAATAGGTATGTTGTTAAACATTAAATGGAGAAAAAAAGTCAAGTTTTGCTTTAAATTAGAGAGTAAAGACCTGCCCTTATCATTATAATTACAAAGGTAGCTTTAAATGAAATAATTAGCTAAATGTGCATGGTCTGCACACACGGTATTTTTTTTTTTTTAGTATCACTACTCTATTGAGATATCAGTTAGAAAATTTACATCTTGCTAACATTTTTACTTCAATTGTGCATTTATAGTCTCCTGTGGGGAGATACACATTGCTAATTAATGGCACAAACAAGTATATAGGTTCAACTGTGACAAGTGACTGCAGAAAAGGCACAGGATACACTAAAGGCTTATTAACAGGAAAAGTTGACCTATTCAAGAAGATTGGAGAAGGCTCCCATGAGAAAGTGGTGCCTAACTTGAGATATAAATGTTGATATGAAGAAGCAAAGAGAAAAAACAAAAAAATTCAGGAAGAGTTAGTAGCCTGTGCATGTATTTGTGGAGAGAGCAGAACAAGAGGGACTGAGGAAAGACTGTGGCTGGAATATACATCTCATGATAGGGCTTAACCTGAAAGGAGGCCAAAAGTAGATGCTAGACTGATAATATAAAAACTTATAGACCATGTTAAGGCCTATATTTTTGCCTGCACTTGGTCTCAATAAACTTGAAAGTGTCCAGGATTCAGTAAGGTAGAATTTAGTGTGGTTCTCAATTTGAGCACTCAATTTGATAAAATACAATTGCATAAATCCTATTCCTAGAGTTTCTGATTCACAGTTTGGCTGGGGTCTAAGAATTTGCATTTTTAACAAGTTTCTTGTAATATTGATGCTACTGAGTCCAGCGAAAACACTTTGAGAAATAGCAATCTACATAGAACTAATAAAAATATATAATATCCCAGTTTATCTATTGCTGCTTCAAAAGAAAACCCTCAGAAACTTAGTGAGTTAAAACAATAATTTATTTTAATATCTCATTGTTTTGTGGGTTGGGTGTACTTGACTGGATTGCCTTCATTTGTAGTCTCTCAGTCATTTGGCAAGGGGACCTGGACCAACTTGAGGTTTCAGCTAGAAAGGATACCCAGGTGACTTCTTCCCTCACATATTTGACACCTGTTCCGGCATGGCTGGAACAGTTGGAAGAGCTTGGGGATCTTCTTCTGTCTCTAAATGATCTAGGATGGCAGTCTGAGGATAATCAACTACTTACAAGACAGATGGCTTTTCCATAAGGTGTTCAAGAATTCATGTAAAATAGTCAAGGTCATCACACAGTGTCACTTCTGCTGCATTCTATGTGTCACAGACTAGTCATTAAATAAATAATCTCATACACACAAACACACACACCAGTTCTGAGAGAGAGGATCTCCAGTGTAGGCACTATCATTTATAGTCAATTGCGTAAGAAAATTCATTGCTATTTGGAACAAAACAACTCTAAATATAAGAAATTTAATGCAATTTAAAAAATCACAGTGTGAGATATATTTACATGTTTCTTGTGTGATTCTGAGACAAGTAAAGAATCACACAATTCCGGATTATTTTTCTTTAATACCTTTTTCAGCCACAAATGCATCAAGAATAATTTTCTGCTATATAAAAGCTAAATGAAAATAAATATTTGAAAAGCACCTTAAGCATATTCCAGAATTAGAAACTACACAATATATGAAGTTTTGAAAGTTGACAATGTGTATTAGTGATGCTTATTCATAAATCCATAGATTAAACATCCTAAGTTTATTTTTCTGCCAATCTCTAATAAAACTGATATTCTCCAATATGATACACCTTATTTTTAAAACAGGAGGTTATCCTAATAAACACATAGGTGTATGTGTTCAGTAAATGCTGTTATTTTATTTATTAATATCTATAGGGATGTTTTTAAACTGTTTTCTCCTCATTAGTATCAAATATAAACAACAAGGATGAAGAAGTAAGAAAAATTTTCACTCACTAACTGCTAAAATTATTTGGGCTTCCAGTTATCTGTGCATGGGTAAGTAAATACATACAAACATACATTTTACAAAAGAATGAAATAACTTTATAAGAATGAAGTTGTATTATTTAAAGACAAATACCTTTCCTTAATTTGACTCTAAATGAACAAAAGTCAAAAAAGTGATATGAAATAGAAGAAATTCCTGTATTTCAAACACATTTCTTTAGCATGATATATTGGTTAACAAAAGAACTCGTTATGTATAAGAAAAAATGTGTTAATAAGAACTATCAAGAAGTTTGTAGTCTTCACTTTTTAGGTCATATGTTACACTGTTTTAATGTTAGAAAGAGATGATTAGTACTCCCTTCTATGAATTTTCATTGCTTTTCTTACCTTCTCTAGGCTTCTGTTTTTATATATTGCTCCTCGGTCATGCTTCTTCTAGTTGTTTTGTTTCTAGTTCTTTACTTACTAAGATAACTTCATTGCACCTAACCAATCCTCTTTCCATATTTTCTGTAACAAAAGTAATTCATTTCAATTTATCACTTTTTAAGTCTTTTATTTACTTTTTAAACAAAGGTTTCCTAAAGGGCAAATTGCCTGGCCTCATTGGTGTTGTAGAATTTCTGCCTTCTGATTTTATAATAGAGGACAAAATGCCTGGTTATATTACTCTGGGTCTTTTCATTAGTACTTCATGTGCAATTTATATTGTCTTCTGATAATAATCTCCATATATTATCTTTGCTTATCTGGATGCCTGAAGAAAGACTTTTTCCTTACAGTTGAACAATTTAACCAAAGTGTACTTTGTATCAAATTTTACCTTTGTATACTTTACATTTCAATCTAAATAGTTATTTATTCTTTCATTTTTAAAGAAAATTTGCTATTTTTTTAAATTTTCTATTACAGTTTTTGACTTATTTTTCTTTTACCACTAGTCACTAGGTTATCTTTACGCTGAACCAGCTAGATCTGTTCTTCTTATTTTTAATTTTTCTCTTAACTTGCTTTAATTCCTTGTATTTTTCCCCTTCTGCATTCACTAGTATGTTGCATAATTTTTCTCTATGACATTGATTTGTTTTTATTCTCTGGAGGCAATTTTGTATGGTAGTATTTTTTTAAAAGGAGGGCTGTGTAGACTGTCAGAGCTTTCATCCTAGCTGAGGAGGTTGGTGACCTTAGACAAATTACTTAGCTGGTCTGTGTACGTGTTACTGTTTTTTAAATGAAGAAACTAGTATTTCCTACCTCAAAGTGATATTGTGAGGATCAAAAGAGTTAACACAAGCAATGTGCGAATTACAGCTCTGGCATATAATACTCAATATATATAATATACTATTATTTATTCAATTTCTTTAAGAGTTAAATGATGGTTCAGTTTTGTTTGTGATCTGTTTCTTTAGCCCAATTCCTTTATTATCTCATTTGATTGTTTCATTTTCTCTTTTACAAGCTCATGTATTATGGATTTATTGTTATTAGTAAATTCTTTAAAATGTCTGTAAGAAATCTATTCCAATCCTTTGGAAATGGTCTCTTCCAAATTGACTTCACCATCTTCCTTCTATGTAGTATTTATTCTTTTCTGTTTGTTTTCCTTTTATGTTTGCAGAATTTCCAGAACATTTATTTCATTTTAATCTAACTTAATGTGACTTGTCAGGGCATTACATTTACTTTTGAATGATGTGGGAAGTTTATTTTAATATTTCCCCACCTATCTTTTTTTTTTTTTTTGTATAATATCAGACATTGCCTTAGTTTTTCAGGGTGGCTATGATGAACATCACACACTGGTTGGCTTAAACAACAGGAATTTATTGGCTCACAGCTTTGGAGGATAGACCTCCAAATTCAAGAAATTGGCATGTCCATGCTTTCTCTGAAGTCTTTAGCATTCTGGTGATGTCAGTCTTTCTCAAATGATAATCACTCTTTTTTTCTGTTTTCTACTTCTGCCTTCTACTGACTCATTTCTACTGCTTGAATTTCATTTGCTTATAAGGACTTTAACCACATGAATTAAGACCCACCCTGATTTAATTTGACCTCATCTAAATAGGATCTTTAAAGATCCTCTTCACAAATAAGTCTAACTTTAAATAAGAATATATTGTTCATGCCTCCTATTTACAAATGAATTCACCCCCAGCACTAGGGGTAGGACCCGAACCTTTTGTGGGAGACATAATTCAATCCCCAACAGATATCATGACTGGGACTCAAAGAACCAAGACACCTTCATTTACATAGTTAGTGCCTCATCTGGGTTGGGTAGAATGACTAGGGGTTCATTGGAATTTTTAAAAAAAATTCCCTCATAGTATTCTATTCTCTAAAGCCTCTCACCAGCAGAATAGTGACAACAAAAGAGGTGGCTGGCTTCCAAGAGAGCAAAAGCAAAAGTTGCCTGAGTAGAAGCAGACAGTGTCACTTTAACTTTATTCTTTCAATAATATAATTTTTTTTAATTAGAAAAGTTGTGGGTTTACAGAAAAACCATGCATAAAACACATGGCTCCCATTTAATTATTATCCCACTCTAGTATTAACACCTTCCAATAGTGTGGAACATTTGTTACAATTGATAAAAGCACATTTTAGAAATTGTACTTTTATTAGATTAGCGTAAAAGAAATTGCAGTTTCGGACCATGAATTTTCAATCATTATAACTAAGTTCAAACAAAATCTTTATTAATCAAAATATGAACCATTACAATCAACATATTTGCCAATGAGAAATAAGTACATATCCCTGTAGTATAAAAATCCATTCTTTAGGATTCAACGAACTCTTGGAAAGCATTTTCTGTATACTGCTGGTTGTGGAAGTATTTTCCCGCAAAAAGTTGTCAAGATGCTTGAAGAAGTGGCAGCTGGTTTGCAAGAGGCCAGGTTAATAAGGCGGATGAGGCAAAACTCCATAGCCCAATTTATTCAACTTTAGAGGTGGTTGTTGTGCGGCATGCAGTTGGGCATGGTCATGGAGAAGTATTGGGCCCTTTCTGTTGACCCATGCAGGGGGCAGGCATTGCAGTTTTTCAGTGCATCTCATCTATTTGCTGAGCATCCTTCTCAGATGTAATGGTTTGGCCAGGATTCAGAAAGCTATAGTGGATCAAACAGGCAGCAGACCACCAAACAGTGACCATGGCCTTCTTTTGGTGCAATTTTGGCTTTAGGAAGTGCTTTGGAGATTATTCTCAGTCCAACCACTGAGTTGGTCATTGTCGGTTGTATAAAATCCACTCTTCACCACATGTCATAATCTGATCGAGAAATGGTTCATTGTTGCATAGAATAAGAGAAGATAACCCTTCAAAATAATGATTTTTAAAATTTTCAGTCAGCTCATGAGGCACCCACTTATTGAGCTTTTACACACTTTCCAATTTGCTTCAAATACTGAACGACAGTAGCATGGTTGTGTTCTTCAGCAACTTCTTGTGTAGTTGAAGAGACTCAGCTTCAATGATTGCTCTCAATTGGTCATTGCCAAATTTTTATGGCTGGCCACTATGTTCCTCATCTTCAAGGCTTTCATCTCCTTTCCAAAACTTCTTGAACCACCACTGCATTGTACATTTGTTCAGTTGCTGAGTCAAAAACATTGTTAATGTTGTGAGTTTTCTCTGCTGTTTTATGACCTATTTTGAACTCGAATAAGAAAATCATTCAAATTTGCTTTTTGTCTAACATCATTTCCATAGTCTAAAATAAATATGAAATAAACAGCAAGTAACAAGTAATTAGCAAAAAGACATAAAGTGAGAAATGCACATTAAAATGATATATTTGTAATTTCCACTAAGCCATCCCTGATATTCAGCTTTATGTATTTAAACTGTTTAATAGATAAAATTCTCCTCTTTATAATTCCTTTTCTTTTAGACTTCATCTCCTTTTCACTTCCTTGTTGTTATCCATATTCTCTGATTATGAAATTTCTGACAGTGTTATCAAAATAAAATGAAGTATTTTGTGACTAGAAAATTTCACAATATTAACATATACTATATACTAAAGACCTGGAAGGAATCCAGTGCTTCCATGTGTATGTGTTCCAATAATTACAGGGATCTTGAAGGACTTCAGTCTTGGAGACTCTATGCCTCCAGGATACATTTGCAGTGTCAGCACCTATCACTGAATTTTTTGGGGTGTTCCTCAAAGGTTTATGCTTCAATTTTAGGGAAATACATTACTTACATATAATTGTGTATTAAATATAGAAGATTATATATTTTGAGATCCTGGATACTGGGACCATATCACTATTACAACTGGTGGGTGGAAATTTGAAAGGTGATGATTAGAATAAGCAGAGTTTGGGAAAGACTAGTGACTCAGGGTGAGGAAACCCAGTTAGCACTATTGGCAAAATAGCAATGGCAAACTGTATTAGTCAGGGTCCTTTAAGGAAACAAAATCAACAAGAGATATCTTTCAATAGTATGTATTTTTTGAGTCTCTCACATGACCGTGGAGATGCACAAGTCCAGGTTCCACAGGCGGGCTGCAACCAGGGCTCCAATGAAAGTCCAATTAAGGTTCTTGATGAGTTCTGGGAGATGCTGGCTGTCCAAAGACAAGCTGGGAAATTCTCTCTTAATGCTGAAATCATTTCCCTTGTAAGGCATTCCCCTGATTGGGTTAATCATCACTCATTGCTGATGGCAATCTCCCTGATTGCGCTTGTATTACAGTTAGATCAATGCTAGACCAAACCAACTGGGCACAATTACCTGGCTGAGTTGACACATAGCTTAACCATTACACAAACCATTTAAAATAGCTTGATGGAGTTTTCCTAGACTTTGGAAATATCATGTTTAACAGACAGTTATAAAGTTTCTAGTTCCATGTTGTAACAGTTTTTTCAGTTATCGCCAATCTCTAAATTGAATTTGATACAGTTGTTAGTATTTTGGAGAATAGAGAAAGAGAAAGAAAGGGAAGTCTGGCTTACTCTACATCAACCTCTCCACTGGCCCTCAAGGAACAACATCAATTGACTGGATGGCAATATAAGAGGTACAGGAGTAGCAATGATGAAAGCTATAGGAGAAAAGGAGTATATAAAATGGTGATGCAATATCAAAATGGGCTATTCAAAATAGATGTGATATAGTGCCTTATTTTTAAAATGTACAGAAGAAACTCATATTAGAAAAGTTGAAGGAAAAGCAAAGGAGCTGAATACCCAGCTTACAGAACTGTTAATAGTAATAATACTTAACCAGTCATGTTTTCTGTACTGCCTCAATTTATCCTAGGCCACTTTTTAAGTCAATCACTTTTGAGGCCACCGACTTGAAACAGGTGTAGTTGACTGAAGCTACCCTCAACAGCATTAATTTATCTTTCACTTTTTGCCCGAAGGTTTTCCTGATACAGATATAGGAAGTTGCTTACCACCTATGCATATACAAACCTGGAAGAGCAAAGAATTAACACGTTATGGGGCAAGACTTGAACAATTGAGGATGGGAGTGAAAGAATAAATTTCACTTTCCTCCATCTCTCAGGACAATTGTATGCCACATTTATACAGTTTCTCATGGGTTCAAATAAAATTGAACCCCAGTTGCCCTGTGGGTGATTAGCTCAATAATTTGTCCTAGTACTGGCTTTCCCTTCTTCCCAGTACCCTATTCTTCTTTCTTGGGATTATGTCCCAAAATAAGTTGTATGCTTATGTCAGCATTATTATCATGTGTAAAATTGTTGTTTTTTTTTGGGGGGGGGGTGGGGGCAGAATGTAGGAGATTGTTAAAACTTAGGTAAGTGAGGTATGGTTTTGAAGCAATGACTATATTCTGGGCCATAAAAGCTCTAGTTTGCCACAATTGCTATGTTCCCAGTTCCACTCACCCAGGAAAGCAAGCCGGCAAACTTGTTTTTTATGGATTCTTACCCGTCAAAATCAACTGGTTATAAAGAACTGGTGAGGAAGTATGGAATTACAAGCACACTACTTATTAAATACATTGATAGGAGAAACAATAATAGAGCAATAGCCTAAGAAGTTCTCAGGTATACATACCCAGACTTACAAATGTACACATTTACACAAAATCTGTTTTGGTCTATTTTTAGTATAATGCAGAATCTCTTCTCTGATGGTCTACTTAATCTAATAGATGGTTCCGGAGATTAATCGCATATTCCTAATTGCGTTAACAGGGCATTATAATACAAGAGTTGGTTAGCGTTGTAGGCTGCGTAGTTGGGAACCTGTTCTGATGGAACTGTTTCAAGGAATAGTTCAGCTCCTAACATTTGGGGCTCATAATAGATTTACACATTCCAGTCACTCTATATAGGTGGGTGGGATGGGAAAAGGTCATAAAATCAGTGACGGTTGTTTGACATCTGAGTCAATCATTAATTTCCAAGTGCAAGACTCTCCAGTGCTGTTTTCCTCTGCTGTAGTAACTAGCAATCACAGAGGCTCTTTCATCAGCCTAGAGTCTTAAGTGACTCCCTGAAGATCTGAAAGTTTCTGATAGACATACAGACTGACTGAAAAACTAATATGTTTTGTTTAAAGCCACTGTGCACTTGTTCCTTGGTGATAAACTTTCTTGCATTCTTTCAATTTGTTATAACAACTAGCTTCTTTTAGAATTTAAACTATGAAAACACTCAGATATTTATTTTGTTATATTTTATAGATACCAGTTGCCATTTTAAGTAACCTTTCAAATAAAAAAAAATCTATATTGCTTTACTATATTGCCACTAATTCAATTCTCCAAATTAAATATTTCATTTCAGTTTATTGTTTGTTGGAAACAAGATTATTATTCTTTACAAACAAGAAAGCAGGCAGTACTGGGGAGGCATTTTTACATTTTCTAATTTTTGAAACAAAAAAGAGGCACCAAAATGTTATCTAGAGTTGAGTTATTCATTTTATGCATTTATTGTGTTGTCAATATATTTATATTATTTTCTAAAATACAAATACCTTCAATTCATCCTTTAGTTATTTAGTAACTTATAAACAATGAATGCTAATGACCAATATTGAAATTATGAGTTAGGCTAACAGACAAGTTTCCTCTCTCATTCTTTTTTTAACTGCAATCATACAGCAATAATTATCCCCTAAGTCATATTTCTCTAATTTGTATTTAAATGTTGTTTCAAGGACAGGTTACTTGCATTCAAATCATTTATATATACTATTCAAATCAAATCATTTTCAACCCAAGTGAAAACATGTCTTTATACTACGAGCAACAAATCACACCAGGAAGAGAAATTACACAAAAAATGTCAAGAGAGATTTAAGCACTTTATTAAGTATTGAAAGAAGGAGAATGACACTGTGTGCTCTCCTGCCCTGCCAGCAGGTGTATGGAGACCACGAGGACAACAGGGTACCCGAGAGAGGGAGTGGGCAGATGGCGGAGAAGAACCACTCAGAGCCGCACCATAGTGTGTCGTCTTCTTCCGTTTATTCTTTTTGTACAGAGCAAGCTTATATAGCGTCTTAAGCATTCGTGTTGCAAGGGGATTGGTCAGGGCTGGAACAAGACCTTATATGGCTTGGGAAGGGCTCCGGGGGAAAAAGGGGCAGGGAGAGGGCAGGAAGCAGGGGGAAACAGTGCTGAATCATGCCACCCACCATTTTTTCTGCTGGTGTGGGGCGGTCCACAAAATGGCGGGCGCGCCCCCAATAGGTCCCCCTTTTTAGTTTTATTAGAAACAGGCTCGTGTGATAACAGAAAGGAGGGAGACCATGCCTGTCTTAGGTCGAGGCTGCACCTGGTAAGGGATTTGCCTTACCTGGTATGCGATCAGTCTTACCCGTCATCAGGGAGCCATGGCAGCAAAAGGCCATGTCCCTGTCTTAGGTTGACTGATGGGTCAGCACAGTTGCCCATCGTTAGCTAGCTGGCCTAGCACCTCAATGACCATGACCGCGGGGGGTGTGCATGGACAAATGCAGAATTCTCTGTAGCCTTACAGTAGCGCCTGATCTAGGCTGCCCTCGGCACCCTGAGAGCTGTATGGATTACACCTCTCCTTTTTGGCAGCCTTCTGGGCCTTATCACCTGTTTTTGGCTGCTAAATGACCTTTACCTAGGCTGTACAGCTGCGCCTGTCTTAGGTTGTCTCCCAGGAGATCTTACCCGTCTCTGGCTGCCAGCTGGAGATGCATTTTGCCCAGTGACCCCGAGGACAATTCTGGTGTCCACGAGCCTGGGAGGGGGCCATATTGCTAAGGAGACGTCGGGCTGGTGGCTTTCCTCACACTATAGGCACTGCTTTTTTTAAGGTTGGGGGAGTAGGGGCAAAGGGAAGGGAGAGAGCGGTCCACTAGACAGCCGATTCTGCGACAGGGGCGGCGACGTCTTGGTAGTCTGACCCAGGGGCGGAAATGCGCTGATATTGTCGGGCAGCGGTGAGGAACATGACTTGAGCGGAGATCTGCCCCATTCTTTCCACAATGATGAGTGGCAATAATCTTCCCATCGTGCGCTGCAGGATTGGTGGCGGAGGCATGAAAGGTGAAGGTGGCGGTATAGAAATCTTGAGTTACCGGTCGCTTTGCTAAGGAGGAGATGGCCTGCACGAGCAGGACCCCCAGGACGCGGGTGGCCGATGTAAACATAATCTTCCTTTCCCTGCAAGAAAGCAGAAGGGGAGACCTCAGGGCAGGTGACTCCGTTCCCTGGGTTGGTTAACTTGTTTGACCAGTCTCTCGGGTAGCCACCGCGCGGCTTCTAGTTCTTGAGAGTAGACGCACACTGATCCTCTGCCCCAGATAAGGACAGGGTCAGGACCGTGTCAGGAATTATCTAGAGGGCCCCTCCACTGGACTGTGGCGTGTTGTGTCATGGTACCAGAATGCTAGAAGCGGTCAGCGGCTGAGTGGCCACTCTGGTCTAAGGTTAGAAAATTTAGAATGAAGAGAGCGTGGTTTAGTAAGTTCCAAGGGGATCCCCTGACGGGGTACCACTCCCCATTCTTTACTTTATGAATAGTGTACTTTAGAGATAAGTGTGCTCTTTCAACAATGCCTTGGCCCTGGGGGTTGTATGGGATGCCAGTGATGTGGGTAATGTTAAGACGTCGGTAGAAGGTAGTAAAGACACAACCGGTGTAATCAGGGCCATTATCTGTCTTAACCTGGCGCGGGGAGCCCAGGAGGGACATGGCAGCTAGTACATGTGTGACTACATGCTTACCAGCCTCACCCGTCTGGAGAGTCATGAAAAGGAAACTGCTGAACGTATCAATGGTGACATGCACGTACTTAAGATTCCCGAAGTCTTGGATGTGGGTTACATCCATTTGCCAAAGAGCGTTGAGGAGAAGCCCGCGGGGATTGACCCCGTAGTGTGGGGTGGGTAAGAGCGTGACACAGGAGGGGCAGTCCCTAACAATTTGGCGTGCTTGCTCGCGAGTGATATGGAACATGAGGCGCAAGGTGTGGGCATTGACATGATGCAGCTGGTGAGCCTGCATAGCCCGGTTAAGAGCGCGCGGCATGTCGTGCGGGGCTTGTACAGCGGGGCATAGGATACTTGTGGCCTGATCAGCTATGTGGTTCCCGTGGGCAAGAGGGCCCAGAAGATCGGTATGCGCCCTGAGATGTCCAATGAAGAAGGGGAAAGACCTAACGCGAATGGCGGATTGCAGCTGGGTGAACAGCTCAGCTGCCTCGGAGACTGGTTTCATGTGCGCGGCTGTCTCAAGCAAAGGAACGGACTGGGCTATATATGAGCTGTCCGTAAAAAGATTGAAGGAGGTGCCATGGAAGGCGGCAAATACAGCCAACACGGCACAGAGCTCAGCAATTTGCGCAGACTTAGAATGCGTCGGAAGTTGGACAGTTTGGCCGTTGCAAGTATATGCCACAGTACCCGTGGATGACCTGTCAGTAAAGACAGATGGGGCCCCGGAAAGGGGCTGGTGAGAGGTGACGGTGGGGAAAACAAAGCTGTGCAAGTTGACGAATTGTAAGAGCTTGTTATTAGGATAATGATTATCTATTTGGCCAGCATAGGCCGCACAGGCGACGGGCCAGCACAAGGTTGTTTGGAGCAGCCAGTCAACTTGCTCTCTAGCGTAGGGTTGGAAAATGGTATCGGCATCCTTTCTGAAATAGCATCTGCTGTACTCTCGACCTAACCGTATGAGGTCGGCGGTGGCCTGGTGATATGGATAAATCACTCTGGCGGGTGAAGCAGGCAGATGGATCCACATGATGGGAGCTGTTTGCCAGAAGACCGCTGTGGGCGTAGGTGCGGTTTCACAGATGACAAGCAGTAAGGGCTTGCTATAGTCTATGCTCGTGACAAAATGGGAGTGGATGGCTAACTCTACCATGCGAAGTGCCTGACGGCCCTCCGGAGTAAGGGTTCTGGCAGAATATGGGTCCGGGTCACCCTGCAGAATGTTGAATAGGGGCTTTAATTGTCCAGTGGTTAACTTAAGATAGGTCGGAGCCAGTTTATGTCATCCAAAAGTTTCTGAAAATCGTTAAGAGTTTTTAGGGAATCTAGCCTAATGCAGGCCTGTTGCACGGTGATTCTATCGCCCGTGATGTGGAAGCCAAGATAGGTATAGGGGTCCTGCAGCTGTATTTTGTCAGGGCGATTTGAAGGCCATGATTGTGCAAGGCTTGCTGCAGGTCCCCATAGCAGTCAAGGACAGCCTTGGGATCAGCGCCCGCAATTAAGATATCGTCCATGTAATGGAGGATATAAAGGGCCTGCCAGCGGTCTCTAGTCTCTGCGATAGCAGAGGCCACAAATTTTTGGCACAGGGTAGGACTGTTTGCCATTCCCTGGGGCAGAACAGTCCATTGGTATCGCCTATTGGGTTCCTTGAAATTGGTAAAGGGACACTAAATGCAAAACGCACCTGGTCATCGGGGTGCAAGGGGATTGTGAAAAAGCAGTCCTTTAGATCTATAATGATTTTGTAGAAACCAAGAGGAATGGCTACAGGGCTAGGAAGGCCTGGCTGCAGGGCACCCATAGGGACCATGGTCTTATTAACCGCTCTGAGATCTTGTAAAAGGCGCCATTTTCCTGATTTCTTTTTGATAACGAATATAGGGGTGCTCCAGGGGGAGCTACTCTCTACAAGGTGTCCAGCTGCCAGCTGTTCCTGTACTAACAGTTGGGCAGTGGCCAATTTGTCAGTAGATAGGGGCCACTGGCTGACCCACACAGGGTTTGAGGAAATCCAGGAAATCCTATCTGCGTGGCGCACAGGAGGACCGGCAGCCCCTAGGAAAAATACCCCAAACCTGCGCGATTAGAGTGTGGGGTAGCAGAGATGGGTTCAAGGGCACCCGATTCAGTTCTTCCGAGGCCCTTCCCGGGCTTGAAGCCCTGGTTTAGCATTTGAGTGGTGACTATCGGACTAGGGCTCCCGATCACAGTTCCCAGTTGAGCGAGGAGGTCTCTGCCCCAAAGGTTGAAGGGGATGTGAGGGAGGATGTAAGGTTTTATGTGTCCTTGGTGTCCCTCGCCATCTTCCCAGGAATTGAGTTGGGAACTCTGTTCCGGGGGTGAGGACTGTCCAATGCCTTGTAAGTGAGTGGCTGAGGGGGTGAGTGGCCACGCAGGGGGCCATTGCGCCTTTTGAAGAAGGTAACATCTGCCCCTGTATCAATAAGGCCCTCAAATGCACAGCCATTAAGGCGTATGGTTAGCATGGGCTTAGAACGGGTGATTGTCTGAGCCCAAAAAACGTCAGAGGTGCCTAAAGCCTGATCGCCTCTATGTGAACCAGCAGAGGAGTTGGGAGAAGGCACTAAGGGGAGCAGAAGAAGTTGAACTATGAGCGTGCCGGCGGGGAAAGAAAGGACACTCTTCGGAGCAGAGGCCAGAATCTTGATCTCACCAGTAAAATCAGCGTCCACAACCCCGGGTGTAATGTGGAGGCCTGAGAGGGCAGAGGATCCTCGACTGAGGATAAGGCCAACACAGCCGGACAGCAGAGGACCGAAGATACCCGTAGCTAGAGGCTGAACTCCCATAGGGGGCGTTAGTACAGTGTGGGAGGTGGTACAGAGGTCCAATCCTGCGCTCCCAGGGGTAGCCCGCTGAGGTGGAGGAAGGATGGAGGTTTGAGGCCTGGATTGCCCCGGTTGTTTGTGGGGCCTGGGGCTGGCCCCTCCTCCCGTTTCCCTGTAGGGGAGGGAGTGGGTGACCGTCAACATCCATTTTTGACCAGCACTCTTGGCCCAGTGCCTACCCCTGCGGCATCTAGGGCAATTATTAGGTGGGCCAGTAGGGAGGGACCCTCTTGCCACAGGGGTAGGGGCACCAATGGGGAGGGCAGAGGGGCGACGCGGGCAACTATGCACCTGTGATCAGGTGCTCCGCAACCAAAACAGCTCCGCGGGGGGCGGTTTTGAGCGGGTAAGTTGGCAGTGAAGACAGAGCGAAGAGCAGCCGCAAGCACCTCCCCCTGGTTTTGTAGAGCAGCGGCAAAAACCTGCGCCTGCTGCTTTGCAGGGAGGACGTCTGCGCACAGCCGGATATATCCGGAGAGAGACTCGGAAGTTTTGTGAGGGTGCAAGGCGTCTTGACAGGCCGGGATAGCATTTTCAAAGGCCAGCTGCTTGAGAAAATCAGAATCTGTGGCCTCGCCAAACAGGTGCTCGGCCGCTACTCTCAGGCGACCGACATAGTCTGAAAAGGGCTCCTCGGGGTTTTGGCGCACCGAAGTGATGGAAGTGAGGGGCTGGCCTTTGGTAGGCAGCCTGTGCCAGGCTTTAAGAGCGGCCATGTGGATTTGGTCATATAGGGAGGCCGGATACTCCGCCTGTTCCAACGTAGACTCATAGTCGCCTGTCCCCAAGAACATATCACGGGTGTCATTCTGGCCTGTTTCTCGGTTACGAGCGGCCGCGTCTTTGCAAAAAACCTCGTACTCCGCCCTCCACAAGAGGGCGTCACCGGGCGACAGGGCCACACGAGTGAGCGTAGTCCAGCCATTGGGAGTAAGCCAATTGTTGGTGAGACTATCTAAGACCGAGAGAGTATAGGGGGCAGTGGGACCGTAGGTGCTCGCTGCAGTTTTCAGCTCCTTCAGATCTTTCAGTTTAAAGGCAAGATGGCAGCAGGAATGAAATGGCCCCCATTTACAGGAGGCACCGCCACCCTCTGAAGCTTGGCTGCCCTCGTCGTCCGAAGAGGTGACCTCTATTACCGGGAAGGCGGAAGCGGGGGCAGGTTTAGAGGAGAGCCGCTTGGTCAAAGCGGTGCGGAGCCGGGACTGGTTCCGACTGGCCCCTGTTGGGGGAGGGGAGACGAGACGGGAAGAAAGATGGCGGCACTGAGAATGCAGAGCCACGCAGTCACGCGGCTGGGCGAGCCGGAGCCTGAGGTCTGAATTGGGATCCTCTGGGGGTGCGGAGGGGGCATGGGGGGGGGACAAATGGTTGGTTGGCAGAGGGGCAGATATGCCCTCAGAATCAGACTCCCCAGAGTTAGACTCCGAAGTAGACCCTCCTCTTTTGCTACACTCTGAGGAGCGGTCAAAAGCCTCCAACCTCTTTGTTTTAGTCTTCGCCGTCTCAGGTTCACTGTCCGTGGTGGGGGACATGGGCTCGCCCTCCCTGGGGGGAGCCAGGGCCGCTGAGGGTGGGCGAGAGCCAGCCTGAAGGGCCTCTTCTCCCCGCGCAATAACGCGGGCAGTGGCCTTGCTACAGTGACGGACTGCCAGGAGGTCTTGGATGGCATTCCAGTGAAAAAAGGCGCTGTCTGGGACTCGACCAGGACCAAGGGTCTTGTAAAAATCCTGTAGGGCATCCCCGACCCTACGCCACACTCGTTCATCTATGGTACCCTCATTAGGGAACCAGGGACAGACCTCTTTCAGAAATGTGAAGAACGATCACAACTCCCGATCTTTGACTTACACCTTCCTCACCACCAAGGCATCTTTCAACCCTTGGATAAAAAGGTCGTGCTCACCTAGCGCCTGCCCCATATTGCTGCCTGCACTCTCGCTGCTCCGCAACTCTACTTACCCGGCACCGCTGATGGCGTTACCTTGGCTGCTGCTCCGCAACTCTTAGCTTTCGGGGGCTGCCTCACTGAACCCCTCATGCTCAGGCCCCATGCTAGGTGCCACCTGTGCTCTCCTGCCCCGCCAGCGGGTGTACAGAGACCATGAGGACAACAGGGTACCCGAGAGAGGGAGTGGGCATGGCGGGGAAGAACCACTCAGAGCCGCACCATGGTGTGTTGTCTTCTTCTGTTTATTCTTTTTGTACAGAGCAAGCTTATATAGCATTTTAAGCATTCGTGTTGCAAGGGGATTGGTCAGGGCTGGAACAAGACCTTATATGGCTTGGGAAGGGCTCCGGGGGAAAAAGGGGCATGGAGAGGGCAGGAAGCAGGGGGAAACAGTGCTGAATCATGCCGCCTGCCATTTTTTTCTGCTGGTGTGGGGCGGTCCGCAAAATGGCGGGCGCGTACCCAACAACACTGGTCTATTCATTATTTGAAATTCACTAAGAAATCAAGCTTAAGTTAAAGATAAATTCAAAACTGTTTGTGATTTCAATCCCAGTTTTCCAATTTTTAATTCATAAAAAAGTCATTTGTCAAGTAATTATATATAAATCTTTATGGGAAATATATGCTAGTATTGAAATTATTTTATATGATGGCCCACTGAAAAACCATTTCAATGAAATTTTAATTAATGCAAATTATGTGTTTTTAATAAATTTAATAGAAGAGGCTACAAAAGAAAAGGATAAAATCTGTTTTAACTTTTTGTATATTAAAAAAGAGTGAATATATACATAGATATTCTGCCATAACCTACAGAGCTGAGTGGAAAGGAGAGCAAACTACAATATAAACTATATACCATGCTTAATGGCAATGCTCCAAATTGTGTTTATCAATTGGAATGAATCTACCACATTATTGAAAGATGTTGCCAATGTGGGAAAATGTGGGAGGTGTGGGGAGAGGGCCATATGGAAATCCCCTATATATCCTTTTTAAAAAAAATTAATTTATTGAAATATATCACCCACACACAAACATACATAAACAAAAGTGCATAGTAATAGTTGTGAACTTACAAAGCAAACATACATAACATCATATAGGACTCTCATAACTCACCCTACCACCAACACCTTACATTGTTGTTAAACCTTTTTAACTAATGATTAAAGAGCATTGTCAAAATATTATTACTAACCAAAGTATCTTCCCCAACCCTCCCTATTATTATTATTATGTGTGCCATTTATATATGAATGTACATAAACAGTTAAGTGTATAGTAAAAGTTGTGAATTTACAAAGTAAACAAGCATAACATCATACAGGTGTCCCTTACATCAACCATCCAACAACATCTTGCATTGTGAATTATTTGTTACAAATTATGAAAGAATATTGTCAAAATCTTACTGCTAATTATAGTCCTTATCTTACATTTGGTGTATTTTTCCCCCAACACACCTTATTATTATTTTTAAAATATATATTTTTAATGACAGAAGTTGTAAAGTTATAAAGCAATCATGCGCATATGCAGAATTCCCAAGCAACACCTCTCTATCAATACACCACACTGTAGTGGAATGTTTGGTACAGATAAAAAAATATCATCTGATTATTACTATACCCATAGTATACATTTAGCTCACATTTTCCATACTGCCCCACTATCAACACAGTACATCTTTGGCATAGATGTAAGAATATATTATTACTGCTAACCACAGTCCATAGGTCATTCCGTTGTGTTTTTCCCATGTATTCCCAACACCCAGCAGTAGTGATATACATTTGCTCCAGCTCACAAAGGACATTCCTGTATCTGTATCATCAACCACAATTCTCATCCACCTCTTGGTTTACTGTGCTGTTCAGTTCCTAGATTATTCTCTAGCATTCTGTCAATTGGCATTTACATCCCTAGACTTCCATTTGCAGCCACATCCTTATTTATAAACTAGCTATTACTATTTTTACCATCCATTCTATGCATTTCCACACTTTTACAGTAAAGCTAATTAAAACTTCTACATACATTAAACATCAGTCATCCATCTCAGTCCTTCTCTTACGTCCATTAAGAATCCACCACCTACCACCAGGTCTTGAAGATATTTTTCCACAATTTCTTCTAGAAGTTTTATGGTTTTTGCTTTTATTTTTAGGTTTTTGATCCATTTTGAGTTAATTTTTGGATGAAGTGTGAGATAGAGGTCCTCTGTCCTTCTTTTGGCTATAGATATCCAGTTCTTTCAGCACCATTTTGCTGAATGGATGTTCTGCCCGAGCTGTGTGGATTTGACAGGCTAGTCAAAAATCAATTGACCATACATGTGAGGGTCTGTTTCTGAGCCATCAGTTTGGTTCCATTGGTCTACATGTCTGTCTTTATGCTGGTACCATGCTGTTTTTACCACTATAGATTGATAATATGATTTAAATTCCAGAGATGAGAGTTCCCTTTTCCACTTATGATGTTTCTGGCTATTCAGGACTCCTTACCCTTCAAAATAATTTTGCTAATTATGTTTTCATTTTTTTTTTTAATGCTGGTGGAATTTTTATCAGAGTTGCATTGAATCTGTAAATCAATTTGAGTAGAATTGACATCTTAATGATATTTAGTCTTCCAATCCATGAGCATGGAATATTCTTCCAGTTATTTAGGGCTTTTTAAATTTCTTTTAACATTGGGTTGCAGTTTTCTGAATATAAGTGCTTTACATTATTTGTTAAGTTTATTTCTGACTACTTGAGTTTTATCTGTCATATTTTATTTTTACCACTCTTTTGACACTTTTAGTTACTTTTATTGATATAAACTTCATTTCTAGATTCTCTTCCAGGCCTCTCTCTCCTGTCTTTTCTTTTCAGACTCTAGCACACCTTTTAGTATTTCCTGAAAAATCTGGTCTCTTGCTTAGAAATCCTCTCAGTTTCTGTTTACCTGTGAATATTCTAATCTTACCCTCATTTTTGAAAGACACTCTTGCTGGATATAAAATTCTCGGCTGGATGTTTTTCTCTCAGACCACTGTCTTCTTGCTTCCATGGTTTCTGGTGAGAAATCAGCACTTAATCTTATTGGGTATCGCTTATATACTATGCATTGCTTTCCTCTTGCTGTTCTCAGAATTCTCTCTTTGTCTTTGGCATTTCATATTCTGATGAGTATGTGTCTTGGAGTTGGTCTATTTAGATTTTTTTCGGATGGGAGTATGTCGTGCTTCTTGGACTTGGATATCTATGTCCTTCAACAGGGTTGAGAAATTTTCTACCATTATTTCTTTAAATATTCCTTCTGTCTCTTTTCCCTTCTCTTCACCTTCTGGGACACCCATAACATGTATGTTTGCACTTCTCTGGCTGTCATTTAGTTCTCTGAGACCTTGTTCAATTTTTTCCATTCTTTTGTTCATCTGTTCTTTTTAAGTTCACTTTCACGAGTCCATTTTTTCAAGCTCACCGATCCTTTCTTCTGCCTCTTCAAATCTGCTATTATATGATTCTGATTTTTTTAAAATTTCATTTATTGCACCTTTCATTCCCATAAGATCTATTTTTCTATGCATGCTTTCAAATTCTTCTTTGTGTTCATCCAGTGTCTACTTAATATCCTTAATCTCTTTAGCCATCTCATTGAATTTATTAAGGAGATTTGTTTGAACATCTATGATTTGTCTTCTCAACTCCTTTATGTCATCTGGAGGCTTGTTCCTTTAACTGGGCCATTGCTTCCTGTTTCTGGAGTGGATTGTAATTTTTGGTTGCTGTCTTTGCATCTGGCTTACTAGAGTATTTTTTCTGGGTGCAGTTTTTCCCTTCAGTTTAGAACTTACTGCCCTTTCTCCCTTGCTGGTTCTGCAGTAGGAGCTAAGGATATAATTGGTGCTATAAACTGTGGAGGTTCAAGCTGCCCTCATTGTCTCAGGGGCAGATGAAGCTTCTCCCAACTTTCTCCTTTCCCAGAGGTAGGGACAGAGCCACAGCTGTGTGGAATAGTCCAAGTCATGGAGGCCTAGACTGTAGTGCCCAGAGAGACTGATGAAGCTTCATGTCCCTTTCTCCCCTGCCTGGGCATGGATGGAGCTGTAGGTATTGGCAGCAATCTATGCAGTGCAGGTTCAAGATGACCACAGTTGCCCCAGTAGACTTTTAATTATTCAGTTTGTGCCAGCCAAAGGTACCCTTAGTTATCTGAATAGACTGGTGCTAAGCTAGACAGTCTCCTCCCTGCCAGAGGTGGGACTGAAGCCTAGGCTAGGGCAGCAGGCTTATCCAGGTGAGAGAAACCAGTTCCTGTCACTGTGGTATTTGGTCAGCCCAGCTTCTCCTCAGGCTGGGGGTGGAGTCAAAATGGTGGCCACCATCCTTTTTCTGACTTGGACAAATTTACATCCCAGCTGTTCCTAGGGTTATTCCTTAGCCATCCGAGTCTACCAATCGGTAGTTGAAATTGACAACCAACTGTCTCCTCCTCCCTTGTTTTTGGGAAATAGAGCTTCCAATTCTGGCCACAGAACAGCTCCTGGGGTGGCTAGCACCAACAGAGTAGGACAAACACTGGCCTCCACAGCTTGGCTGGCAATTTTCCGTAGAGGCTGGTGCAGGTCCCTGCAGCTTCCTCCGTGTCAGAGGTGGCACTGGGTCTTAGGCTAGACCTGCAATCTGACCTTGATGGAAAGAAACCAGTCCCCACCAGCACTGGGATTTTCAGTCTGCCCCATTTCTCCTTGTAACAGGTGCGGAGTTAAGATGGTGGCTCCTGGCCTCTTTCTGACTTGGAAAGGCTCAAACTTTAGTTGTTCTCAGGATTTTACTTTAGCCCACTGAATTTTACTTATCATTAGCTGAAGTTGGTGCCCACCGTCTCTTCCTCTCCCATTTTTGGGAAGTTGAGCTTTCAATTCCAGCCACAGAACAACCCCTGAGGCAGCTTGTGCCTCCGGTGGAGGATGGGCACCAGCCTCTGAAGCGTGGAACATTCTACTCACAAGTCTTCTCTGCAGATGGGCAGCCTCTTTCTTCCATTCCTTCAAGGATGTTGCAGGATGCCTTTCTGGCCTCCTGGAGCCCCCAACTGGTGCTTCAGAGCTCCAGAGAGCTCTGGGTGTTTGCTAACTGCCCTATAGCAGGAGCTGACTCTAGGAGCTCCTTACTTTGCCACCATTTGCTGGTGTCCGCACCCCCTATATATTCTATGCAATCTAAATAACTTTTAAAAACAAAATTATTAAAAGAAAAAAGATTGAATATATGCATAGATATTCTAACAAAGTATACACTAGTATTTTAAAGAAAGTAAAAGTAAATTAATTATGGACAATAAGTTAAAATAATATCTCTATTTTAAGAAGTCACCTGACATTAATTCTGATTAATAGTTGCTTGCATATTAAAAATAAAAAACAGGAAAAAGAATATTAAAGTGATTTTTCCTTACAAATAATTTGTTACTCTCTGAATTTAGTAAGAAATTGATTAGTATTTATAAATGTTTCAATAATATATTCTTGGAATTTTTTAGCATAATAAAACAATATAACACAGACATACTTGTTATCTTACTTTCTATGATTTTCAAAATGAGATTTAGAATGCATTGTTTGTTAAATTCCCAAAGGTAGTCATCAATAAAAATTAGCATTATGTTTCTGGGATATTGAAGCTGCTTATTTTGGGAAACAGTGTAAAGAGATTTGGAGAATTTTATTATGAATTAATAGTTCCTTTTATATGCATCTCGTTAGAGTAAAAATGTGAGTTGAAATTTAAACCAAGAGTAAATAACTCAATAGAACAAACTATAGAAAGCTTACTAAAACTTAAAGACTTATTCAAAGAAATTCATCAGTTTTTATCTGAAAGAATAGTTCCTTATCACAAGTCTACATTTAATATGCTAATGCAATTTAAAAAAACTTATTTCCAAGCTCGAGCCACATGCTATATATACTTTAAAATTTCCTAATGAACACTATTAAAGGACTGCCTAAATAGATAATATGTGTGACAGAGATTCAGTCATTTTTCACAAATCCCCTTTCTGCATTTCAGAGATGTGGGATAATATTTCCCATAATTGCAATGCCTTTATGGTTCTTGTGGACTCTGAGACCTGGCCGAAGGACTGCAGACAGAAGGGATTTTCACTCTCATAGACTTGGCCTTAATATATTCCTTATTATTTGTCATAGGCTTTCATTACTCTTTGGCCAACCGCATGCAAAGCATCCAATTAATTCTGATGCAGCCCTAGGGGATGATGGAGACACAAGATGAAGGAAGTCTGAATCCCTTGGCTCTTTCTTGTTGGATGGTAGTACAGGAGAGGCAAATACACTACCTTAGACTATGATGTAAGTAAGAAATATGCTTGTTTTATATGAATCCAGTAAGATCTTTTGGCTGTACTTAACAGCAGCTAGGAATTAATTATTCTGACTAATGAACTATGCAGCCATCTAGAAAAGTTTCCTGGTTAAGTTTGCTGAAAATACGTAACAGAATTTGATCTATTCTATTTTAGTTTATCGACTGATGAGAAAAGCAATACTAATTTACATGAGTTTCATTTCTGAGATTTCATGTGCTTAAGTAGTCCCTAAAAGCAATAAATAAATAAATTTAGAATTTTAAAGTTGGTTGCCAATTACGCATAATATGAAATAGAACTAGGAAATACAGTCATCATGCTTTTAGTATTTTGGCTTAAATGTTAATTCTAAGCATGCACTTTCCTTTATAAAATGAAGTTTAATAACACACAAATGAGACCATCATTAATACAACTCAGAAGCCCATACAGAGTGATTAAAGCAGCCCCAATCGCCCTTGATCATATTTCTTACCACTTATCAGACGTGTCTTTATACTGTCATTAGCTGAGCTTCTCCTTTATGGTTTCCATGTCCTTGTCAAGTAATTGCTTCAGAACCAGATCAATGAGAATCTGTAAAAAGAATTAAGATCAAACTCAGCCCAAATATCCTTTCCAAAGCTGAACTGTCCTCTTTGACATTAGCAGAGAGCAATTTATACACATATATGAACCCCGTTCACCACTCCCAATCCTTCTACTAGGCAGAAGAATTGCAAAGCTTGAGGATTCTTTACAGAATCCAAGCTAGCCTCTAGATAAATAAAACATGCTACTGATAATATATGAAGTTCTACCAGCTCAGAGCATTTCCTCAGAAAAAAATTGTAAGTGCTTAATAGTTGATATGCCTGAAGAAAATGTTCTGCATGATGGGAAAGAAGTAATTATTGGTCCCTTTTTCAGGCTGTCGATGTGAAAGGCTAGATCTTGCAGAACAGTGACCAAATGCTGATCAAATAGCTATTGAATTTTTTTTCAGAGTTAGTACTCAATGCATTCAACTCTATTTTTCAATAGAGTAATTATTAGCTGTGAATATAGCAAGAACAGGATATTATATGTGGTCTGTGGTGAGTGTCGTTACTGTGCTAAAAGGATTTATGGTCTAGTATGAGACTAACATGGTCTCTCATAGTCTATTATATATGTATCTAATATATAATAGAATACTAGTATAGTAGATATGGGAGACTATACTACAGACATTATATACTAGTGTAATCTAGAATGAGGTCTAATATAGTCCACAAATATGTGAAATATAAGGTAAAATGTGCAGATGTTATGAAAGGTTTTCCGATATGTACTATGGCTAAAGAATGTCAATAATTCATGAAAAATAGGTTCCCATTTCCTTAATTTAGTTGTTCCTGGATTTCTCCAGTTTGAAAAAAATATATGAGTGTGTGTTTGAATGGAATGATTGATTAAACTAACCTTTTATATACATGTTTCACATTTCATAGTTATTTTTATTTCCCTTTATGCTTTTTTATAGACTCATTTCTTTGAAGTAAACTGTTTTGCATTATGTAAGTCTACCAAAACCACAATCAAATTTTGCACACTGAAGGGTGGGGTTATGGTGAGACATCTATATTCCTTCCACATTGACTCAGTCAGAGCATGGAGCATTTCAGGAAGCTACTGAATATAGTGTGCTTTTAAAAGGTCAATATTTGATTGACCATCAAATTGTCAAAATCATTTTGAAAACATGAATTTGCCATGGGATATGCATAGTGTTAATAACGTTAAAAGTTGTCCTAAAGTGTCAAGATATTTTACGTGGAATAAAAATAGATCATTACCACTCCTCCACTGAGTTTAGGGGAGCTGCTTATGGTTTAAAAGTCAAGAACAACATAGCAAAAATAGGTGGCCCCTAGAAGTACTACAACTTTATGTCATCTTCAGAATTGTATTAAATAACAGATTTCATTTTTGTTCACAGAATTAAGAGTAAAACTTATAATGATTTAGCTCTTAAAATATTTGTAACTTACAGTTTCTCTTTTAAGGGAATACATTTCTCTGTAATGGTATGGAAATGGATAGAATAGATGGTAACATTATTGAGTATAACTAACATTGCTGATTTACAAATATGATTATGCCTGAAAAGGATAGTCTATGGATATAAATGTCAACTGAAAGAAAAAGGATAAAGTAAGGGCTCGCTGACATTATCAACTAGGTGGTAGATAATAGTGGTTAATAGTACAAATACATGAATGTTCTTGTAGGAAATGGAAAAAATGTAGGTCACTATTATAAGATGTTAAGAATAGAGTGATATATGGGAAAATACAACTAATGTAACTTATGGACTATAACTAATGATAATATTGTAATATTTTTGCATCAATGTCAAAGAAAGAACTGTATCAACATTAAGGAAGTATGGGAATTTTTCCTTTTTGGAGTGATGAAAGTATTTTAGAAATGACAGGACAATTCTGTGATGAAACTGAGAGCCACTGAGTGCATACTTTGGATGGATTGTACAAGGCATGAGACTGCATAACACAGTAACCCTGTGTAGATGGTGGACTGTTGTTAACAATACAAATATGAAAATGTTCTTTTTTGAACTACAACAAACGTAAAATATTAATGCATGATATTAATATTACGGTAGTTTATGATAAAAATGCACCAAATATAAGCTATAAACTATAGGTAGCAGTAATATTTTGACTATGTTCTTTAATCATTTCTAACAAATAAGCCACAAAAATGCAGGGTGCTGGTAGTGGGATGATGAATGGGAGTCCTATATGTTATGCATGATTGATTTGTAAGCTCACAACTTTTCTAATTAAAAAATAATAATTTTTAAAATGACATGGTTTCCTTTCAGTCATATAATTTATCTCTTTTATTTTTCCTTCTTACTTGTAGAATGTAAAATCTGTTTCAGGAAATTCTATCTTAAAAAGCATTTTATTAAATTCATTAATTTAGAAACAGTGTTTTAATTTACCTGTGTCCTTTTTTTGGCTTTGCAAATTTCTGAGGAAAATGATATGAAATTTGTAGTTGTTTTATTTGTACAGTAGACCTATAGTTTGTAGATAAATAGATAGGAAAATTAGAAGCATAGGTACTGGGTTTGTGTTAGACCTATAGTTTGTAGCATAAATAGGTAGGAAAATTAGAAGCATAGGTACTGGGTTTGTCTACTTAGGCTGAAAATGGACTACATCTCATCCTGGGTCTTTTACATTGGGAAGTCTATTTAGTATCAGTTTTTTTTACTTGTTAAATAGGGAATATAATAAGTTATACAACTGTGCTCTTTAATTGAAGTTGTTTATGTAAAGCACTTCACCTAGCAGGGATATGGTCAGTATTTATTAATCAGTGTTAGATGTAGTATTAGTAATGATATTGGTAGTTTGTGGATGAGAAATGATTTCTAAGCTGTACAAATATGCATCTATTTATTTATGAGAAAAGTGACATTTCATGTTAAATCAAAATATTATTTATCTCACTTTAAAATATATATTAAAGTGAAAAATATAAATAATCAGTTTATATTAGAAGAATGAAAGTATAATTAGAATGAATAAATATAAAACTCTATAATATAAAATTAGGAATAAATGTCTTTCATCTGATGTTTAGACTTTCTTCTATTCCATCTAATATTCTTGTAAGTGCTCAATTTTCTCAGTGCCAATTCTGTTTTATCCTTTATTTTTGGACATGGTGATAGGTTTAAAATATGTCTTCTATTATTCATCTATTCCAAAATAGTAACCTTTATGCTGCTTGCACATTTTTGGAATACTTAATTAATTCACATAGAGTTTTATACATTCAAAATTTATTTGGTGATATTCTCCCACCATTTTTTCTACCATAACCTTGATGTAATCACAATTTACGTTATTCAACAACAGTTTATTTTTTTGCATCTTTCAGGTTAGCAGAAGATCCCACTTTCAGATTCTAGAGCACAAATAATGCATACAATCCTCCTGTTTCCTGAGTTTAGAATTAAATTAGAGATTCAATGAAATGAGTAAAATATCACCTTTATTAATAAGAAATAAATTAATAAAGTGTGATTTAGGGATGGCCAAAAAAGGTTGTTAATATAAGCAACTTTCCAAATATCATGAACGTACCTCTCTGAAAAGCAAACCTATCCTTCAGAAGTTGAAAAGGGCCCTACTAAGTCTCCTTGTTGTAGAGAGAATATATCTGGGTATATCCTGACTGCGGGGAGGAGGAGAAAAAAATGAGATTCTAGGAATAGCTAAGGCACCCATGCCCACTTCCTGAGAACCAAGAAAACCCAAATGGCTTAATTTTGGGGAGCATATCTCAGGAAAGAGGGAAGGAGTAGAATTAATATTTTCCCTACTACCCACTTAGCTTTCACATGGGGTCACTTCCTAGTTAGCAAGAGTATAGTACTAGAAGGATTACTATCATTTGATTTAGAGTAGGTTTGCACAAGATATTATTAATAAAAATAAATAAATAAATAAAATAAATGGCACCTAACCAGACACCAAAGGGCAACAATCATTAAAAAAAACATATTTTTAATGAAACTAAGATAAAATTAAGAAATTATTTTGATTAGCCCATACCTTTAAGAACAAGAGAAACTGTCTATACTTTCTCAACTGTAATCCATTTTCCATAGATTAGTCAAACTGCATTATTTTATTTAATCTGTAAATATTTTACTTATATACAGCTGTGTTGCATGAATGGCTTCCAACTCTATTTAGACTGAAAATTATGCTTCTAAAAGCTGACAATGAAAGCCTGTTGGATTTAACTTCTTTCCATTCCTTGTGTTTTCTCCATTTTTCCTTATATTCTTGCTTATCTTCAATTACTCAAACTCACTATGTGCCTTCCCAAGGATTTTCCTACACATGTAGCTTCCTTTATAATGGCACTTTCTATTCCTCCTTGTTTCCTTGGACAGACTCTTCTTGATTTCCAGACCTTAAGAAAAATGACACTTTCACTGAGAAGCCAACTCTCACAGCCTGGTCTAAATATCCCTCTTTACATTGTCTCTTAATAACCAGTATTTTTTTTTTAAATGTTTGATTTCCCTAGTACATTAAAAGCTACCTAGTGTCTTGTTTACCATAGCTTGCCCAGTAAGTAAGTGAATGAGTAAAGAAATGAATTAAACTTCTTAATTCTATTCCCATTGCTAGCAACATAGCTAAGGCCAATTAATTTTATTTTCCTTTTTCTTTTTTTTTTTAACTAGGACTACCAAGATAACTTTTTGAAATTGGCTTTGCATTTAATTTTGTCTTTTACTGATCTATTTATCATTTTCACTTTACCAGAAAGATGGATCTTAAAAAGTATAAAACTGATCATAATCACACCTGCTCCTTATAGGCCTCCCATTGCTTTCCTTTGTACAATATAAAGATACCTACTGAGATTTTCAAGGTCCTACATGACAGATCAAGCCGTATTTTTCTGTATTTGTCCTCTTGTCACTTGTTAGAGACACACAAAACTCTTAATTCTTGGCCATGCCTAACTTACTTCTGCTTCAAGGTCTGCATACTTCTTTCCTATGTCTGAACCACAATGTCCTATTCTCCAACCATTTTAACATTACTAATCATAGAAGTCTCAGCATAAATTTTACTTCCTCTGTGAGGCCTTTGGGACACCTCCAGGGGAAAAAATGTGTGTCATCCTGTCTTATGTTCATTGATAATTAAAAGTTTAATGATTGTTTTGACATATGTATTCCCCATCAAATAATAAGCTCCTTAAAAATGGGGCAGAACTCACCCCACACAGGCACGTAGTTGAAAATTTAAAAATTTCCTGATAAATAAAGAAGTTACTAAACAAAAATAGTATCCAATATGTTGGATGAGACTTTTTAAGATTTTTAAGATTGGTTGAATAATTCATTCATTCATTTAGTAAACATTTATGAAATGTCTACTATGTCTCAATGAAAAGAAACTGCAGACAATACTTGCTAATCATATTCAACAACACATCAAAATGAATTATTCACCATGAACAAGTGGGTTTAATCCCTGCTATGAAAGGGATTTTGAATGCCAGCTTTGCTGTATATGAAACTATTGGCTGGTAGATGTTTTCTTTTAAAACTTTAACTGTGCCATACCACTGCTTTCTTCCTACCATGTTTCTGATGAGAATTCATCACTTAATCTTTTCAGTCTTTCCTTGTATGTGATGAATGTCTTTTCTCTTGTTGCTTTCAGTATTCTCTCTTTGTCTTGAGCATTTCACAGTTTAAGAAGTATATGTCTTAGTGTAGTCCTGTTAGGATTTATACTATTTGGAGTGTGCTGCACTTTCTGAACATGTACATCCATCTCCCTCAAAAGAGTTGGGAAGTTTTCAGCCATTATTTCCTCCAACACTCCTTGTGTCCCCTTTCCCTTCTTTTCTCCCATTGAGATGCCTATAGTGCATATGTCTGTGCATTTCATGTTATCATTCAATTCTCTGTGTCCCTGCTGGATTTTTTCTCTTTTCATCTATCTGTTCCACCATCTGTGCAATTTCAGATATATTATCTTCAACATCACTAGTTCTTTTCTCTACCAGTTCAAATCAGCTGTTATGTCCTTCTAGCATATTTTTTATTTCTTGCAGTATACCATTCATTGCCATCAGATCTGTTATATTTTTATGTAGGTTTAAAGGTTTTTCCGTATATTCCCCCAGTGTCTTCTTAATATCCCTTTATCTCTTCCTTCACTTCATTTAGTTGAATCATGATTTTTTTTTTGAACATCCTTAATTAGTTGTTCCGCATTTCCACATGTTTTTTACTTTGTTGATTAGACTGAGCCGTGTCTTCCTGTTCTTAGCATGGCTTGTAATTTTTTGCTGGTCTCTAGGCATCTGTTTATCATGATGGGCTTATTCAGATGGCTAACTTCTCCTTGTTCTCTAGGATTTTATTACATTTTTTGTTTTGTTTTGTGTTAGGTTTCCTGTTTGATACTTGGTCTGTGTATTCTATATCCTTGTAGTTGTCTGTGTTTTCCTGAAAAAAAATTTAAGATCATGGAAAGCAAACATTGAAGAAGAGAAAAATAATAATAGTAATAATAAAAGAAGATAGAAAAGGAACTATAAAAGAGCCAGGAGAAAAGTAATTAATAAGAATGAAAAATCATAAAAATACAATGGTATAAGAATTTTAAAAGTGGATTAAAAGTGAAACTAGAAAAAAAGACAGAATAATATAAGACTGGAAAAATGAGGAGAGAGAGAGAAAAAAAAGAAAACCAAACAAGAGAAGATGGAATGACAGAAAAGCAATGGAAGAGGTAAAAATGAAAGAAAGAAAAGAAATAAAGAAACTAAGAAAAAAAACAATGGAAAAGGAAACAAAGAGAAAATGCAAAAAAAAAAAAAAAAAAAAAACCAGAAAAACCAAGCCAGGGAAAACAGCCTTCCCTCTTTGGCCACTAGGAACCCTCTCAGGATGACAGTGCTCATCAATTACCCTGCAGCCTGTCCTCCACAAGTAAGGCACTTGATTTTAGAGACTAAAATAAAGAATAAAAGAAAATTAAAAATTTTAAATTTTAAAAAATATAACAGATTAAAAAAAAAGAAGAAAAACAGCTCAGTCTGAAATGTTCTTGTCATTAGATACCAGCTGGATGCTTGACAACTTTCTATATCACTCTCTGAATTAATTCTCTTAAGTAATAACAGGGATTGAACCAGAGTTGTAGTAGATGTGAAGCAGGCATCTATACACTGAGCTACACCCACTCTTGCAGGTTGAGCTGGCTTCTGAAAATTTATCTGCCTTTCCCCTCCCTCTGTCTTCTCAGGTGAGTTGGGTTTCTAACAGTTTGCTGGCTATTTTTCCTGGCGTCCTTCTCTCCAAGGCTGTTAGCCTGCCCCCTCACTGATGTAGTTCCTTTCTCTCTCAGGATTGGTGGGCCTCTCCCCTCTCCCTGGGGTTGTTTTAGTGCTGGCTGAGGTGTTTTTATACACACACACACACACACACACATGTATTTTCCCCCTCTGTTCTGCCTACCATTTCTCTACTCCTCCTTACACTTCTCTCTTCTCTCTCTCTGAGTTTGCTGGGTACCTATCCTACACTTACTTGCCCTACAGCTCCCCTGTGGATGAGTCCCTTACAACCTCCACTTGCTGGGTTTGCTGTAACCAAGATTCAAAGTTGTCTCAGCTGGTCTAACTCAATGAAGAGAAACCACTTTCTGCCCTCCCACAGACCCCTCTTTTCCCAGAGAGGAGAATTGCTTTTCCCCTCTCACTTGGTTGCACTGAGCCATGGATTTTACTTAGGCTATTCACCTTGAGGGTGGAGGATATGTGCCATTTCCAGCTACAGGGGCGAATAACTCATGGTTTTAATTGGCCTCTTTGTCTCTTCATGCCTCTTCCTCCTGGATGAAGCACAGTAATCTCCTGGTCTGCAGATCCCCAAAGCAACTCCCTCAGAAAACATTTTTGCCTTTTCTCCTTTGTTTTTTAGTGAGAGAGTTGGGCTCTGCCTAGCTACTCCAATGCCGTCTTCCTGGAAGTCCTCATATTTTTTATTTGTCTCATAAATGTACTCTTAAAAGTTCTAAATAAGGGAAGAATGAATAAATTAATATAACATCATATTAAGTTAAGTAAATTGCAAGTACCTTGAAATTTCCTCCTGGAAACAATGAAAGAATGCATGCATTTGTCATCTTTGATAATATGTGTCAATGTTTATCAGATTCAAGTTATTCTTCAAAGTACTCCAAGGATTAGGTAATATATATTTTATTTTTGGAACATTACTATCTATAAAGAATGTACTTCAGAGAATAGAGGTAAACTTTTAATATTTATTGGACTACTTGTGTTTCATTCTCTTGAATTTTAAAATGCAGTTTCCAGTCAGATTCATACATTGAATCAATATCTCAATGTCATTGTATTTTTCAAGAATCTGTGAAATTTCATACCTATTCACTTGATCCTGAAATCATTAGTTTTACTCTGAAACCACAGAAACTAGTGAGTTCCTATAATTCCATTTTCTTGATCTGTTTTTATAAATCTCTCTTAAACCTCGAGTGTGAGAGCACATTGATTATGTAGATGAGATTTATAATTTTTTGATGCTTTATTACCATGAGAACTAAGCAAGTAGGTTTATATAATATATGTGATTTATTATAATTATTTTTCTTACACATATGAAAATTATTGCATTTGTGTTGCACTTGTGCCTGGGGGACTTTCTTTCCCCATGTTCATAGAAAGTTTGCAATGACTATTTGCATATATCACTCTAATATCAATACCAAATCCCTCCATTCTTACAAGTAGGCAATACTAAGTAAGTACTTTTGCAGATAGGGTTATTTCTGTTCTTATAGTAAGTACATATCCATTCAATAGATGGTCCTGGTTGAGACTGATGGTAATAAAATACTTCTCAAGGCAACTTGAGGTTAAGATGGATATCATCTGACTGAGGATTATAGCAAAATAATGTGGACACATTGTTCTCATTAGTTCATTCTTTCTGTGAACATAGTAGGAATATACTATACAACATCCTTCTACATGTTTCCACTTCATTAGACTCACTAGAATATATGTCCCTCTCTGTTCTTTAATTGGCAGGTGCCTTGCCTAATGCTGCTTCTTCTGAGTGGAACGCCTATTCTGATTTTTCAGATTGTTAAAAATTTTGACATGTTTCAAATATGGCAGTGTAAAATAGAGATTAAATCTTTCAGCAGTAGAAAGGATAGCCTGAGCTTGATCCCAGCTCTGCTACTGATTTGAAATGTGATATTGGGAAAGTTATCTAACCCCACTAAGGTTTAGTTTCCTCAGATATTACAACAGTAAGATTAAAACTGACTTTGTATGTAAAGCTACATCTGAATAGTTCTGTTTTCACAATGAAACCATGCAAAAAATGTAAAGCAATATGTTGTCTAGTATAGAGAAAATACTATGCAACAGTTTGCTATAGTTTTTTTCAATGTTTTCTGCCGTTTCCTGTGATTTCCCTTAAGATACCTAGTCAAATAATATCTTTTCTCCAAATCATTTTACCAACATTCATAAAAATAATTATTAATTTTATTACCGACATTTCCATATCACAACTTTTTAAGTTATGCTCCATTATGAAACTTGATATGGTGACTTAAATTAAGTTGTATATGTCTCTTTATTTTCACTAACCTGTGAGTGCATAGCGGGATGAAGTTTCTCATTAATTTCCATTTCAATAGAATTCAGTAAGTATTTTGCACACGGTAGCACATTAAAATATTTATTGAAAAATTAAGAATGAATATTTTATGTGTATATATCATAAATATATATATACATGTAAATACATACACATATATATTTGTTTAAGGGTTTCACTTTATGTGAAGAAATTAATTCTTAAGTGCATCACATACTTTGATTATTTAGTCATTCAATGAAAAATTAACTACTGTACAAAGCACTGTATTAGGTAATACTATAAAGAAACTTAATTTTAACTTCAGATCTACTCTCTTGTATCTTTTTATATATACTTTTTATTTTTTAAAGATACTTAAATTATATAAATTTTACATAAAATATATTCGTGATTCCCAAATGCCCCTCTCCCTCCCCCTCCCCCATTTTCTTACATTATCAACATCCTTCATTAGTGTGGTACATTTGTTACAATTGATGAACACATTTTTGAGCATTGCCACTATGCATGGATTATAGTTTACTTTGTAGTTTACACTCTCCCCAGCAAAATTTTGTAATTTATGACAAAATATATAATGGCCTGTATCTGGGTGGTTGGGTTGGGTGGTGCTGGTCTGTGACAGGGGTAGGGTGGGAAGGGTGGGTTGGACTGTCCATGGAACTTGGAAGAGGGTAGGAGGAGGAAGCAGGTAAACTCTGGGGATTTGTTGTATGTGGTAGTAGTTTTGTATCTTTAGTACTTTAATTTTTTATAACTTTTGTAATTTTACATGCATTTCCTCGCTAGAGTCTCATAAACATCCTGTGTGTATGGTAGTCTAGATGGCATTAGTCTTCCTTTTTAAGATGGAAATGATGGATTAGAGATGTTAAATGACAGGTTCAAAGTCAAATATTAGGGAAGATGTGTAAATCTAATAATCCATTTCTGTGGGTATGAACCCTTTGTAAAGTAGGACATTTTGAAAAGTTGTTTTTGTTATGTATGTTCTAAATCCAGTCTACCAGAGTCCTTTATAAGGGGAAGAAGTTCAGTAACAATATGAGAAAGCCACATGGGGGAGCATGGAACCTGGAAAAGAAAGGAGAGGACATCACTATGTACATTGCTATGGGTCAGAATTCAAAATTCCAAGGATTGCTGGCAGTCAGGCCCAAAATGCCACCATCTTTGAGGACAAAGGAGCACTTTGATAATGCCTTTATTTTTTACTTCTACCAACCTCAAAATAGTGAGCCAACAAGTTCCCCTTGTTTAAACTAATAAATTATATAGTTTTACCAGCCTGGGAACTAAAACACTATTTAAAGCCTTTTCTACTACTTACTACTGTGCTCACTCTTCCATTTGTGCTCCATTTAAATTGCCTTGGAACAATTCACACATCTCTTTTTTATAATTTCAAGTTAAATGGTTATATGTTCTTCAGAGTGTGCATTGCCTTAGAAATTGATTTCACAGAATAAGGATAAAAAACCAAGGAGCTGGGAGACTGAATTCAGAGTTCAGATTGTGAGTTTGATAATGATTCTCCTTATGGTTCCTATTTTATTCATTTTAAATCAACTTAAAATAATTTCACATAAAACCCTTGATCTTCTGGAGGTCAGGACAATTTTCAGCTTCATCATTGAACTGTGTCTTTATCAAATAACTTGGTTTTCCTTGTGATTCCTATTTTGTAAAATTTATATTGCTTACTGACATTTTTATGTAAAGACACATGAATCTTCATGGAGATTAGTAAAAATTTCAGAATTATCATTGATTCTGTACTTTTTTCAGAAACATTCTAAGCCAATTTTATGAAAAAGATTTTTACATTGAGCTCAAACATAAAAGTACATATTTATTATCTAAAGGGGAATATAATGTTCAGTATACTCTTTAATTCATGTATACACTATGCTTTTTGTATTATTTATATATTTTCTTCACCCCTGAGCAGATTTCAACACTAAAATATAACTAATTTTCTCAAAAAGTGAATTGAAAATTTAATTCTCTCTCTTGAAATGACCAAACAACGTTATAATTTTGATGAAATACAGTAAATCTAACTTTTTATTTCCTGTACTCTTATTGGATTTGTTTCCTGTTATAGAAAGTTTGTACTAAAAATAAGTTGCTGAGAAGTAGGAGATATCAATGCATTTGGGGTATTAAAAAAAGGAATGTAAGTATTAAATAAATAACACTTTCTCTTTTCTGGAATATTAATGGATTAAGTATTTGAGAAATCCAGAGACAAAATATATCTAAACATACAAAATATTATAGAGAATGTGCTATATGGTAATGATGACTTAGAAAATCAACAAGGAAGTCCAAAATGCAAACAACAATAACAAAAACAATAAAAGGTAGCATGAAACCAAAGTTAATGTTTTACTGCAGGTAAATACCAATAATACTATTAGGCTTGATGGTAGTGGTTTAGCTTCTGATATGGTTGAGTAAATTCTTATTGGACCGACCAATAACTATGTAACAACTGTAAATTCTGGACAAACAATAACAGCAACAAAACCCAAATACATTAACATATTGTAGAGTGACCAGCAATAAATTGCTAGAAAAAAAGAATGGCTTTGGGTGATTTTTTTTTCATGGCTGCTAGCCTGAGTGAAGGGCCTCGTCATCAATAGGGTGGTGGCTGTAACTCTGAGAGATAATCCACTGTCTTGGTGACCTAAAGAACCATAGGATGATTTGGGGGCAACTAGAAAGTGAAGAGGGCCACAGATTCACATAAAGGAAACCCAATATTCTGAGAATAACCTGGGTGGAAACCTGACTTTTTTTTTTTTTTTTTTTAGTGTGATGTCGGAGTTGCGGGCCCGAAGGGTATCGGGAATGAAAGACAAAGAGAGATTGGGATCAGGGGATCTGAGAGCATTGAAGCCTCAAGCTCATCAGAAAACTTTATTGATTACAAGGAGGTTTTATATACCCCAGTGTACGTGCAAAGAAGCAGGTATAGGTAGCCTATGTGCTTATACACACAAACACTAGCCTACATGACATTAAGAAACAACACGTATTAACTGTCAGCATTACCTATAGTCTAAGGAATTTTAAAAAATCTTATCTCAAGGTACAAAGTCTAAGTGTTCTATTCATCACAAAAATATGTGCTCATCTTTTCTTTCAGCCTTTAACAGCTTCAACCCATTTGCTGGGAACTCCCAAATCACCGCATTCCTTAGGTTTCAAGCGTAGTCATGGAGACAGCACCAGCATGGAGACAGCACGTCTCTCCTTTAGAGGCCACTGTGCCTCAGTTTCCAACACTGTGACAACAGTATTGGTTTTGACAACTGAGTAAAATACATGCTTTATTCAGTACAATGTACTTATATAGACTTTCAATGAATGTTGAAATGAAGAACTCAGTCAAAGTGAAAACACTATCTTGATTACTTATGAAAATTAAGTAATATTAATATACAGGCCAGTATGTCAAGGCTTCAGTGTTGTTGCAAGTAACTATAAATCTGGTCCTTCGATGAGCTAATCTTGATGGTTACTGTGAGTCCTGTAGGGTGAAGGAGGGAGGAATAGAATATATGGAACACAGGACATTTTGGGGACAATGGAATTGTTCTATGTGATCCTGCAAGGATGGATACAAACCATGTCAAACTTCATCAAAATCTATGAAAGTGTATGGTCCAAAATGTAAATCATGGCCATGGTTAGTAACAATGCTGCAATATTTATACATCAACTGTATCAAATTTACCATCCACATATAAAATGCCATTAGTAGTGGAAAGGGGAAAAAGGAGAGGATATTGGGCATACAGGTATTCCCTAAATTCTGTACATGACTTTTCTGTAACCTAAAACTTGTTTGAAGACAAAATGAAAAAAATAAGACATTGTGTGAATAAATGGAAGCAAATATCACTGTACACACATGACAACAGATCTTACTGTGATGAAAAATGTTAATTTTGTAATATTTTATATTTTATGTTTTTATATTATTTTAAACTTTTAAAAGAAGTTTTTGTATTTTATTTGTTGCTTTTAAAACCATCATTATATCATTTTCCTATAAATTGTATTTGATTATTTTGTTGGCTTCAATTTTGAAGAAGTTTTGGATCACAGAAAGGTTACAATTGTGGCAGGGGAGGATCTTTGATTTGGGGTGTCAGAGATGGGAGATGCATGGGAGGAGGTGCACCTGGGACACACCAATGAGGCCTATGAATGTGTTCAAGTGTTCCTGGGGCATTGTCACAGTGGGTGGAGATCCACACAATAACCAAATAAATATCAAATTCCCATCTTGGAGAGTTCTGACTGACTTCTAAATTGTGTGTACCTGGGGTACAGATTCAAACAAGCACAGCAGAGAATCAAAGAACCAAATCCATATTTGTGTCTTGTGTCACCCAGAACACAAGAGATTCTAGTTTAAATCCAACTATGTTAATGTAATATATCCCATATACCACCCTGCTATTAACATCTTCTATTGTGTGGAACATTTGTTACATTTTTATAATTGTATTATTAACTATAGTCCATGGTTTAACTTAGAGTTCACTGTGTAGTATAGTTTCATGAATGTTGTAAAATTTTTATTCTGTTAGCATATATACAACCTAACATTTGTGATTTAATAATTTTCATCATATATTTCAACACCATTAATTACATTCTCAATACTGTGTTATCATCACTACCACCAAAATATTTCATTTTAATAAAAACCTAATACTCTTTGTAGGAATATAACAAAACACAGATTCCTCATATATAACATCCCAAATATCTTGCCTATAATAACAATTATTAGACATATTAAGAAACAGAGCAATATGAAACATTCTCAAAAGTAAAAAATCAAATAGTGGATTCTACTCCTGAGTTAACCTAGTGGTCTGAGTTAGTAGAAAGGCTGTTAATTTATTGTAATTATCCTCAATGATGAACAAAATTTTTGCTCATAATGAATGAATATTTAGAGTAATTCAACACAGGAGCTAGAACTACAAACACAAAAAGAATATATGGCACCAAGAGCAATATTTACCTAAGCAAATTTGAAGGAAGTAAAATTTAAAACCCCCAAATAAAACTAGGTTTTCACATAAATTTCATGCTCGGTTAAAGAGTGATCTAGAAAAAAAGTCTGATCCTAAACATTTGAACTTTAGGCCTGTGGATATTTAGGAATGGCATTCAAATTTATAAAGCTTGTATTGTTAAAAAATTGCAGTGAAAAAACTAAATAAATAAAAGATTCCCAGATTTGCACTCCTTCATGCCTTGGAAAATCTAGCCCAAATTCTTCCTAATTAATGTGATAACATAAACAAGATGAATTTGAAAGATGTGAACATCTCACCAATCACCAAGACTTAAAATACATAAGTTTTAAATATGTGAGAGATTTACAATGGTATACAAAATAACTAATATACTAAATAGAGATAAAAGAAAATTATACTTTTATATGGAACTGTGATACATCACATAAATAACATTAAAATCACTTGGTAAGGAATTAACAAATGCACAAATATATCTGGGACATTTGATCATTCATATGGAAAAAATGTGGACTTTACTTCATACTACTTGAAAAAATATATTTCAAGTAGATAATATATATGAAAATTGAATTTTAAATATTCTGAATAAAATATACAAGGAGTTTATTAGAACTTAGGAATGAATTGTTAATATACTTATGAAAATAGAAGAGAACATCCTCGTAACCTTATAATAAGGAAAGTGTTTTAAACAAGACATAAATTATAGAAACCATAGATTGAATAATTTATTTTTCACCATATCATAATATGTAAATGACAATTCCATGGCTCCAATTATACTAATTACTTTTGGCATCAAACAGTTAGAAATGAGTAGAACATAATTTTGATTAAGAATAATAATGGGTTGGTATACAGAATATAAATTCATTCATATTCATGAAAAATAACAAGACAGTAAAACAATTACTGTAGCTTAATGGTGTAACTCAACAGGCATTTTAAAGGGAAGAAAATCTGACAACAGCTACAAAATTTTATATGACATTATCAATAACAAGCTTTAACTAAAATTTTTTTCCAAACTTTTCAATTTTTATTATTGTTGAATAAGTCAGAAGTAAAACAGAATAACAGTCTCTGCATAGAAAATATTACAAATGTATTTACATATGAAAAAGCAACGAATGATGTTACAACCCAATGCAAGACAAACTATGATATAGGTATATCAGTAGGTTAATAAAAATGTTTTTTTTTCCTGGATTTTGTTTTTTTTAGGATGTCATTTAGCAATTTAAATTTGAAAGTATTGTAATTAATTTGGCATCATAAAGAAATATTCATTTTTCATGTAATTTTGTATTCTTAGCTTTGTTGAGATTTTTGAATAGAAAATTCTCCAAATTGTTTAAGATTAAGACCCCACAAACTCTCCATTGACTTCCACTAGTTGGTTATCTTGGATAGCAGGTTTATAGACATATAATTTTTATTATTCTTTTTATTTTTCTAGTTTATAAACTTTAGTTTTGTGAGAGTGAAAATACAGTTCCTTTTAAAAGAGTTAATTTGATGTGAGTAATTGTTGACTATCCATTCAAGAAATTTGTTTGTGAAGTTTAGCAAACAAACATGGAGTCAAATTGTTATTTAGGTATGTAAAATTTCTTTCTTGAGAAGTTTGGAGTTCTCTTAAATAGGGGAACATTTGTTACCAGATGTTATAGAGGACAATGTTTATTTGTATTCTGGATATGAAATTATGATTTTCATTTATCAAATTTCTGGAAAATTCTAGATTTTCTAGGTAAGCATCTCAGTTTATCATCCCCTTTGTCACTTATATTGCTTTCCACCTTAGCAGTGTTAACTCTGATCAATTCATGATAATTTACGGGGCAAAGTAACAAAAGCTACCTACGCATATTCCTCTTTTAAAAACAAACAGCAAAACAAAAGAACAACAAAACTATTCCTGGAGGTTGTTAGGGTGAATCACATTTGTAGCTTAAACCAGTTTTGATGATGCCTTATCATCAAGAATTGGATATGTTCTGATAAAAAAAACCACATTATCACTGTTAGAATTATGAAGGCAGTTTTTGAGATTTTTTTATTACTTCCCTTCAGTTATTATTTTCAAATTGCTAATTTATGTCCATATTGGTTGAAAATTATGTTGAGATTTTGCAAAGTGATTTCAATAGATGTATTTAAATTTATATTATAGTGTTATTCATAAGTGCTTAGGTAAATAACTGGCACATCATAGACACACAAAATATTTCATTTCGGATTTCTTTTCCTGTTGTTGAAATGTGCATTTACCATGATGGGGAGAAAAAAATGACTCAAACATTTCTTTTTCTAAGTGTCAAAATGGTTTTCTTTCTTAACTTACATCCTTAAGTTATCACTGTGTTTCATTTCAGTTTCTTTCTTTTTGTGTTTAGTTATTTCTCATTTTTTATTGCTATCTTAATGAAGTAGCAAAATTTTAAAAGTATTCAAATGGATAATTTCAAAAAGAAAGTTATAAAACAATGTAATTTAAGTTATAAATAGAAAGATTACAGAGTAAGAAATAGATTTCTTATTTCAGGTTAGCCCTGTGATACCTGATCCTTGAGCTAGAAGACTATTGACATTCAAAGGTTTAATTATCAAAACTTAAATATGTTTGTCTTGGGAAACCGGTGTTTCTCTGCAGCAATACAATTAATGAGATTTTGAACTATGACCAGTGTATTAGTCAGGGTTCTCTAGGGAAAATGAATCAACAAGAGATATCTGTCAATAGTATGCAATTATATAAGAGACTCATGCCGTTGTGGGGATGCACAAGTCCAGGTTGCGCAAGCAGGCTGCCACCAGGGCTGCAATGAAAGTCCAGTGAAGGTCCTTGCTGAGTTCTGGGAGATGTTGGCTGTCCAAAGACTAGCTGGAAACTTCTCTCTCAATGCTGGAATCACTTCCCCTTTTAAAGGATTCAATTGATTGGGTTAAGTATCACTCATTGCTGATGACAATTCCCCTGATTGATGTAATTATAACCAGCTATCTATGATTTACCACTGCAGTAAATCAATGGTGACTCAAGTCCATAATTGCCTTTGTATTATAGTTAACCCAGTGCTTGCTTGACCAAATAACTGGGCACAATTACCTGGCCAAGTTGACAGAGTAGCCTAACCATCACAGTCCACCCCTTGCAACTCAGCAACCATATACAGTACCTTAAACTAAACTTAATCTCTAAGCAAAAACAAAAACAGACATGCATGTATATATATTTCCACCTAAAAATATTCAATTCTCCTGTGTACAACCAGAAATGTGTTAATTCCATACAGAATAAGGTGCAAGATCTCGGGTAATATTCACTCTCAAACTTGACATTCTCAAATATTATGACATGAAATGGATACAACTTGTTATATGATAAGGGGAAAGTTTGGGGAAGAAGACAAAGAAATGTGTTTTGTGTATATATATAATCATCATCATGATGAAACAAGAAAGAAAGATTCATGACCATTATAGTCCTCATTTCTGTAACTGGTCTTGTGGTCAAAGTTCATATTTATCGCTACCTTTTTCCACTACCCATTCCATGTTTCCATTACCCTCAGCAAGGATTTCAGCTGGCCATGGTTCTTTCCCCACTCCTGAACTTTCATTCCTGAAGATTCTGGGTCATTGTTTGTCCTGCTTGGATTAAGTTGTTGCAATTTTCCATTGACTTTAATCATAGGTCACAGCACTAGTAGGAGATGCCCTAGAGGATCTCCTGTATTCCAGGTAAACATTTTTTTACCCCCATTACGTTGATTCAGTCCTATTTCCCCTTGATAGTCAGGATCAATCATCCAAACCAGTACAGTAATTCCTTTCTTTGACTGTTGATTCAGAGGTAAGAGGAGCCCAAAGTGGCCAGGTGGCAGTTTTAACTTCCAGTTCAGTGGAATCATTGTGGTGTTCTTTGGTGACAGCACTCCTCCTTTTGGGACTAAAACCTGTAGACCAGCAGAGTTTGAGGTTGCATGGACAGGAAGTAAAAATTTTCCTAGTGGGTCACTAGGGTAATAGTGAGTGGTGCCACTCCCATTTCTACCCCTTGATTCCAGGACCCATGAATCCTGGTTATGGGGGAAACAGCACCATAGAGTGGATGCTGATTTAGAGCATACATAGCCTCCTGGAGAACATTGCCCGAGCCCTGCAAGGCATTGCCACCTAATTGGTGCCACAATTGAGTGTCCAAAAGGCCATTCCACTGTTCTGACAATCCAGATGCTTTAGGGTGATGGGGAACATGGTAAGACCAGTGAATTCCATGTGCATGTGCCCATTCCCACACATCATTTGCTGTGAAATGGGTTCCTTGATAAGAAGCAATGCTGTGTGGAATGCCATGGTGGTAGATAAGACATTTGATAAGTTCATGGATGGTAGTTTTGGAAGAAGCAGTGCATGCAGGCAATGCAAACCCATATCCAGGCAATGTAAACCCATACTCTGGATATGGGCAGTTAAAATAAATCACTGCCCCTTCTATGGTGGAAGTGGTCTGATGTAGTCAATCTGCCGCCAGATAGCAGGCTGGTCACCTTGAGGAATGGTGCCATATCAGGGGCTGAGTGTGGGTCTCTGCTGCTGGCAGATTGGGTACTCAGCAGTGGCTGTAGCCAAGTCAGCCTTGGTAAGGGGAAGTCCATGTTGCTGAGCCCATGCATAACCTCCATCCCTACCTCCGTGGCCTCTTTGTTCGTGAGCCCACTGGGTAATGACAGGAGTGGCTGGAGAAAGAGGCTGAGCATTAGCCACAGAGCAGGTCATCTTATCCACTTGATTATTAAAATCTTCCTCTGCTGAAGTTACCCACTGGTGAGCATTCACATGGGACAGAAAAATTGTCATGCTTTTTGCCCATTCAGAAAGGTCAGCCCACACACCTCTTCCCCAGACCTTAGTCACCAATTTTCCAATCATGTTCCTGCCAAGTCCCTGACCATCCAGCCAAACCACTGTCAACAGCCCATGAATCAGTGTAATAGTGCACCTCTGGCCACTTCTTCTTCCAAGCAAAATGAACGCCCAGGTGCACTGCTCGAAGTTCTGCGCACTGGGAGAATTTACCCTCACTATTGTCCTTCAGGGATATCCTAGAAAGGGGCTGCAGTGCTGCACCTGTCCACTTTCATGTGGTACCTGCATATTGTGCAGAATCATCCATGAACCAGGCCCGAGTTTTCTTTTCCTCAATCAACTGATTGTAAGGGACTCCCCAAGAAGCCAAAGCTGTGGGTTGGGAAAGAGAAGGTAACATGGCAGGCTGGTACCCACCTCAGGTCTGGAAGTTGTTTCAGAATCCCCAGGGCAGGCTGGAGGCTGAATGATGCAAGGTTGACAAGGTGTGACCTGGACAGGTCAAGCCATGACAGGCTTATCTGGTAAAGTCTCAGCAGAATTCAGGGTTCCAATGTCTTCATCAATATCATCATTATCCCATATGTCTCCATCCTAATTCTCTGGATTCCACCCTTTTCAATATCTTCAGTTTAGCTGCAGAAACCTGCAGGGATGAGATTTTAGTTTCCTTTGTAACTCCGCTACTCATACAATGAGAGTCAGAGTTTAGTTCTCAGATATTTAAAGCCTGTGGCTAAAGGAGACAAGATTTTCTTTCAGAGCACACATAGAAACTTTCGTGTCATCCAATCAGTGCTTAAGTTTCAAAATTGAAGCCTCTAGCACATCTCTTTCTTTGGTAGCAGTATCCAGAGTATTTAGGTGGAGTCATCCAACGTCATTATACCATTTGACTCCACAAAACTCTGTTAAGGTGTTGAAAACACTCTCACCCATATCCTTGCTTCTTATAAATGTGGAACTAGGGGAATCCAGTGATACTATTTTGTGGATCTTCATTGCCAACTAACATCATGGACTGTTAGCAGCCTCTTTGTTATTGGAAAGGGAGTCATCAGTACTCTTGAGTCCAATTAGAGTAGAAAGACAATTGCAAAACTCCCCAAACCACCTCAGACATTCCATGTTTAAAATTCTATTCCTCAAGAACCATTCCTGGTATCAAGCTGTATTAGTCAGGCTTCTCTAGGGAAACAGAATCAAGAAGAGATATCTGTCCATAGTATGGGATGATATAAGAGTCTCTCATGCAGCCATGGGGATATACAAGTACAGGTTCCACAGGTAGGCAATAAAAATCCAATGAAGATTCTTGCTGAGTTCTGGGAGATGTTGGCTGCCCAAAGATAACCTGGGAAATTTTCTCTCAATGCTGGAATCACTTCCCTTTTAAGGCATTCAACTGATGGGGCTAAGTGTCCCTCATTGCTGATGGCAATCTCCCTGATTGATGTAATTATAACCAGATATCTATGATTTACCACTGCAGTAAAGTCAATGGTGACTGAAGTCCATAAATGCCCTTGTATTATAGTTAGCCCAGTGCTTGCTTGACCAAACAAAGCACAATTACCTGGCCAACTTGACACAATAGATTAACCATTGCAACCAATAAATATTTAATAATGATTATATTAAAATTTGTTTTCATTTGAGTATTCTCCTTATCTGTACAATACAAAGAAGACACCATATTATTCTACAGGTACCAAGGTTTAATAATTTTTACTGAGATTGACATTATTCATCTAGAATCAAGCCACATTTGTTGTATTACTTTGGAACATTTAATTAGGAATTAGAGAATTTGAAGCAAAAGTAATATAGTATGGTACACTCATGATGAGTAGTTATTTATTTATACTATGGTAAAACACAAATATTATATGCCTGATGTTTTGTGAATTGTAAATAGTTTATTAGAACAAGGAGAAGAAGATATGACAAAAAAAAAAAACAAAAACCCTAAAGATTTCCAACTCAGTTTTAATAATTAGGCAACTCTATCTTCTAAGTGTTCTCTTAAAATCTTATGGGGAGCAGATATGTCATGGCTTTCCACAGTAAGGGATCCTGGGTTCAAGTGCCCACCCCAGTTCCTCTCTCTCTCTCATATATATATATATATGAGATATAGCAGCTATATCTGTTTCCACAAAACCTTGAGTCTTTTGCATATTCCTATTTTTTCCCCTCAGCTTTGAATATGAAGCAAAGAATTGCTTGCTAATGAAGTAGGGACTTCTAATAAAGTATCTTTTCTCTTTTACCTGATGAAATAGGTTCTTTATATTCTAGACCTGATGTTTCACCACCCTGTGTGTCCTGTGTTGTGACAACCAATATTCATTTCTGCAAAACTTTTCTCTTGGACATTTCCAGATTCTTTCCGATATGTATGCAAAATTTCTTCTTTTGGACCTCCATGGGCCATGATGATGCTAGAGCTAGCTTATTTAAAGTTGTGTTTGTTTGTTTTTGTTTTTAAATCCATAAAACCATGTCAACAATCAATTATTTTTGTGAAAGTAATATTGGGGAACTTAATCCATGCTGCTAAAGATGACCATGAATCTATTTTCTTTACTTATTCTTTCTCAAACTAGAGCATCATTTTAAGTTTTAAGTTCTCTGTCCCTGGAGTAGTTCTCCTAATCCCTCTCCACTATGCATCTCCATTCTCTTTTTATGAATGTTTACAATTCCTGTTGCAAGAAGAGGGAATTTAAGATTATGTTTTTAATCTTTCTGTCCTTTTACTCACTTTTTAATATCCAAGAGTATAGAAAGAAACCTAAGATTCTGTTCTCCCCATTGAAATATAAGGAAGTCCCAAAGCATGCCTGATACATCCATGTAATCTGAGAAGCTGTCCCCAAAACAATATTTCAATGAATTGTTAATATTTACTTTCACATATTTCCAAAATAATGTAAATATATTTGTCCTCTAAATACAATTATTCTGCCTAAATAAATAATGATATACAATTATATTACACCATAAATGTTCACTGTTGACAAGCATCTATTTTACTTAAAGTGATAAAATCCTTATTTGACTTTATTTCACTACCCTAATTCATCTCCTTTAAAAAAATTCATTTTTTAACAAGTAGGCAATTAAATTTAGGGCTGCATTTTTTTTTTTTTCAATTTAAGCACCTCGTCCCAATCCCTGTGTTGACTCTTGTCCACTACTATAAAAAGACAATGCTTCTGCTCCTTCTTAACTACTTCATTTCCTCAAATTAGAACTTTAACAAATATTTCTGAATTACATTTTTTCTTTTCTTTTTATTAAACTTGTTTTAGATTGCAGAAAAAGTTGCATGAAAAATAAAGGGATTCCCATAAACCCCCTCCCACTCTTACATTTTCCCCTTTTATAACTTCTTTAGTTAGTATGGTATATTTGTTACACTTGATGAGCAAATATTGAAGCATTGTTACTATTCATGGTCTGTAGTTTACCTTATGCTTTACACTTTGTATTGTACAGTTTTATAGATTTTGACAAAATACATAATGCTCTGTATCCATGTATTGTAATATCATGCAGAACAATTACAGTGTCCCCAAAATGTCCCATGTTACACCTATTTTCCCTCTTCCTCTCCTCAGAACCAACATAAGGGGGAATGCAACTCTGAATTACTTTTAAAGTCAGTAATAATTTTTCTCATATTGTTTAGAAATACAAATAATCCTTGAAATATAGAGAGAGATTCTAAGTGTTAGTGTAATTTAAAATATGGCATGTTTAGACATATTTTTGAGGCCATACAATGTGAATTCTTTACCTAAATTTTCAGTTTCAGTAAGCCACAGTCTTCATCATCAAATCAACTACTTTTTACTTTTCATATGGAATTTCATTTCACTCTTTGTATTATAATATATCATAATGGTTGTATACTTTTCCAATACTTTAGGAATATTTTTCTTTCAAAATGAGACAACTTATTCAAACCATTAAAATGTGTTAATGTTTTAAGGAAATTCAAAAAATGGGGAAATATATTATTATTAATAAATTATTATTTAAGGATTATATTTTTTGAAGCATATAATATTCCTAAAGTATACCATAAAGTACTCACTTTAAGCAATCTGAAAGAAGGAAAAGGATTTTTTTAAATTCTGGTTTTAATTAATTTCAAGAAACCAAATTCTTTTGAACATGGACTAACTTGGAATAATCTCTATACAATCATACATTGTATACCTTTATTTTGCAGACATTGTAACCTTTATTTTGATGAAGCTGACAAAGAAGTTCAGTGTCAAATAAAAAATGTAGCTATGATTCAACTTAGATCTGTTGAACGGTAATTCCTGGACTTCTTGAAATCACATACCATGTAGTTTTCAAAACTGAATTTTGAGGTTTGACATACTAAAAATCAAACATCCTCATTTGTGCAAGTGATAATTTGTTTGAGTGAAGAGGGTTTTCTAAGTAAGCAATTATTTCCAGTTTCCCTTGTTGCAGAGAATTACCCTGGACAATTGCAGAACCTATCAGATTTAAATATGAATTGTGACACTGTTAGCCAGCAGCTTACCAAAGGGTAAGGTCATCAGTAATAGAACTTTTGCCTTTAACACTGAAACATATATGACACAAGATTGTCAAATTTACATCAATAAATTTGTGTAACTTATTTAAGGAAACAAACTTCTTCCATTTACCTCCTATATTTGATTAAAAAATAGTTTAATATCTTAAAAAAGAAGATTTGTTATTGTTTTACTATTACATTTTCAAGGGAGTGTACCTTGGAAATGAAGGCTTTTAGTTTTTTTTAAGATTGATTTTATTTATTTTTATTTATTTCTCTCCCCCCTTCTTCTCCCCTCCCCCCCCCCAAGTTGTCTGCTCTCTGTATCCATTTGCTGTGTGTTCTTCTGTGACTGCTTCTATCCTTAGCAGCAGCACTGGGAATCTGTGTTTCTTTTTGTTGCGTCATCTTGTTGTGTCAGCTCTCCATGTGTGCAGTGCCATTCCTGGGCAGGCTGCACTTTCTTTTGTGCTGAGCGGCTCTCCTTACAGGGCGCACTCCTTGCACATGGGGTTCCCCTACACGGGGGACACCCCAACGTGGCACATCATTCCTTGCGTGCATCAGCACTGCTCATGAGCCAGTTCCACACGGGTCAAGGAGACCCAGGGCTTCAACCGTGGACCTCCCATGTGGTAGGTGGATGCCCTATCCATTGGGCCAAGTCCACTTCCTGAAGGCTTTTATTTTACCATGGAGTTTTTGTAATAAGGCAAAATTGATTTCCTTAAAATATTAATATTTTTAAAATATGAAAGAATTAGTACTTTGAAGATTAAGAAAGCATTAAATCATTATTCATGAAATTTTTCTTATTTTTATCTCTGCTCAGTTATGTATTAAATTTACATAAATGTGAATATTTTACTAGTTTCTTCTCAATGTTCATGGCTAAGCTACAAAAAATGAATTTTAAGTGCAAACCAGTTTAATTAGGCTAATAATTTATTAAGGAATGAAGAGAAGAGAAATGGGAGAAAATAACAGATTGTGGATCCCACGTAGAGAGGAAAGGGGCTGAAAAGAGTTAAAGTGGGCTAATTTACAGAGTACAATTCCCCATTACAGATTATAAATGCCCAGGTTTACTGGAATGCTGATCTGGGTAGGGATAGAAGGCAAGAACAGGGACACCATTTGGCTTTGGTTCTTGCTTTTAAAACATTAATTATTCTGCCCCTTTGCTAATGACAAGGGCCCCTGGGAGGGCCCAATCATAAGGTCCCCTGGAAAATATCCAGTGCTTCTCCTTGATTCTAGAATAAATCTCATTCCAAATGGGAATTCTTGCAAGGGTCTTCCAGCAGCCATCTTGTGGGGTATTTGTGGCCATGTGGATTTCCTGCTAGGTTCCAGACCTGCCTATTAATTTCTAGTCTACAAGCCTGCCTCAATAATACAATACATATATTGGTATGAATAACAATTGTTTATTTTTGAAAACACATTAAAATGATAATTTCATAATGTAAGTAGCATTGTTTGTTTATTTTCTTCAAAATAACCAAAGAGCTAGTATTATTAGTATTTCAGTAAAATAAAACTAATAATCAGTCATGGGACATTAAAGAAAGTATCAATTTGATATATACACATTTGAATTTCATCTTCTCAATCACTTTGAATTAGTGCTCATTTATATGATTTAAATATCAAACATCACATATTATTTCTCTTGACTTCTATAATTATTTCCCAGCCTCAAATTATGCTAAAAATAATTGATTGAGCACTATTGTAATCTCAAAGGAACAATGAATCAAAGGTGCAACAGACCAAGCTATCATAATTAAACTCTTTTTTCCTATTTGACTAATCTGCTTGAAATTGTTAAATCACTACGAAGAATCAAAATCTGATAGTTAGGTTAGTAATACATTTTTCCTTCAATACATCTGCTTTTTTCCAAGAGAATCATTTTCAATATGTTATCATATAGGTTAAAGAAGACTGAAATAAGACTTACTGTCAATCAATATCAAGTACAGTTTTATTTTATCTCTGAACATTTTTCCTTCCTTTTTGATCCAAAGATATAATTTTCAGTTTGGTATCAAGTCCTATAAAGTGTAACTGAGGGTTACTTAAAAGTATTTCACTAATAAACCTGACAACACATGTTACCTTTACAGCACAACATGGTGGATCTTGATAACATTTGCTACTATTCTTGGTAATTTTTAATGAGATGAGAGTGGCTGAAGGGTTATGTATAGATTAGATAGGTATCTTAAAGTCTGCTTGGAGGTTAGCTACGTTTCTGAGATGATTATGCTTTTTAAAGTTAATTGGACACTTTATAAGAACAGACAAATTCATGACAAGTCTTCCAAACTCACCATTAAATACTCACATGAAGGCAGTCTCTTTTTTGTCCTATTTCTAGGATTCTCTTGGATCATTTTTATATCCCAGAATCTGGGCTGGTCAAAATAACCAGTCGGTATATCTCTGGGAGAGCCGGAAGCTACAATGAACTGTCCGGAAGTTTTCTATAGATAGAGTTCCCATATTCGATTAAACTGTTGGTCCACTGTTATCTTATAGTGCTTTCTGGGCTTAGCAAATATCTAGTACAGGTTTATTTTCATTCCCATTAAAGAAAGATAGAAGGTCCTAGATAATATAATCAACAGAGACTCCTGAATCAAGTGATCATCTTGACAGATTCCTCTGGTAATTTTAAATTTGGTTGAACATTGCCTTATCAGGCCAAAAAAGGCAGTAAAAATGACAGGAGTCTGATACTAAAAATTTACTGCTGTAACTTTTACAAATACTTCTAATAATAAACACTACAATATTACCTCAGTGGCAGTTTCATAAATTTCAAAGGCAACATCTTACTATATAGGTAGAAGCTGTTTAGCCCTATATGTGAAGTCTGCTATTTTTAAAGCTAATTATAAATGATGATTATTTGTTGGTTTGTCCTAAGATTCAGAATCTATGATTGAGGTATAAAGAGTCTAGTATCTATTTTCTATAGCAAAAGTGATCAGTTATTTAAGAACATAGTGTTTGCCTACTATGTATAATATACCCTATTGGTAGAAACTACGAATATAAAGACAAACTATAAAGATATTTATAAGCAACTATTTCACAATTCCATGGGAGTGGAGGAGTAGACAATAACAATAACAAATATACCATGTAAAATATGATAGGTCCAACAAAACAGATAGTGTATCTAAGTCAAATTATAGCTGGAAAATAGAGATACATGTAACACTTGAAGAAAAATGGGAATCACGGCAATTTACAGTGGGAGAAAAAGCATAGAAATCATTTAGTCTAACCAGGCTATTTTCTGGAGAGCGTAAGGTTAAGGTGTTACAAAGTTAAGTTAATGATACAAATTCACCAGCAGCTTTAATAGTTCATGGAAAGTATTAAAAACTTCATCTTTATCAGGATAACATATACATTTTAGATAGTAATGTTAGATTTGATTTTTTAAAAAATTATCTCTTTGCAAAAGTGGTATTCTCAACAGCATTTTTTGTTTCTGGTAAATGTGAGAAATTGTCTTCCATGCTCACTCAGTGATTTCAAGAAATACAAAAGGCTAGTACCACTTCTGCATTGAAAGCCCAGGCAATGGATTCACAGTCCTATAGCAAAGCAGCTCTGGTTTCTGTTTCTGATAGATATTCCCTTTTCCAGGACTGCAGTTTTATGAGAGCACTAGAGTGATTCTGTTGATGTGATATGTTTTTGAACTTCTGTTCATTTCCCAGAATGTTTCTTACTACTCATTTTTTCAAAGTGATATCACCTATATTTGGTTCAACCATCCCATTTGAGTTTTAGGATTAATTTGTCAAGTTTCTATTTAACACAGTCCTGTTATATTTTGGACAGAATGGCATTAGACACATGGAATAATACAGGGAGAATTGGAATTAGGATTTTTTGTACTGTTTTGCTCACAGGTATTTTTATTGCTTTGATAAGTGCCTGATATTTAGTTGTCATTTAATAAATTATTTTTGGATCACTGGATTAATATTTATGATATCAATTTCCTCACCCTTGAGCATGATATAATATATACATATAAATATATTATATACAATTTTCTTACAATTATAAGAAAATATCTTCGAAGTGAGACAGGTTTATATACAAATAGGGAAGGCAGCTGGTCAGAATAAATCATAACAGCTGGGACCCCCTAGTCAGAACATAGGCACAACACCCTGCCCAGAAACCCCCAGAGGAGTTGAGAGAGAATCATAACCATTACAAGCAAAAGTCCACAACACCCTGGTCACAAGGGCTCAAAAGAAGTCCTGGATAACTCCAAACAGAAAGGCCTCTCTCATGGTTCCCTGAAAGCTAACAGGTGAAGGTAGAAAGGCAACCAGTCAGGACAGCAAATAGCTGAGATCCCTCCTTTATATGGGGAAAGGGAGGGAGAAAGGCCTACCTGCCCCCCATCTCACCCTGTGGCATGCCTGCACCTTGACTTGGTGTGTACTACCTCTTTTCTTGTTTCTTAATAAATTCTTTTACTGGCCTTATTAAACTGGCACATTCTTTCTCAATATGAAGCCAAGAACCTAGAAATCCAGAACCTAGAGTATTCCGCTAACAGAAGCAGCAGTCTATAGGTAACATAATTTTTATTGTTACTATAATTGCATCTTTTCCAATTACACTGCATAAATGTTTCTTCCTGGTTTATAAGGTCATAACTGATAAACTGCCTTTTTAATTATATTTGTAGATACTCAATGATTTCCTGTATAGAAATTTTACTATCTGTAAAGATGATCTCGTTTCTTTCTTACAACTCCTACAATTTTTATTTCTGTAATTTCTCTTACTGCCTTTACTGAAGCTTCCAGTACAATGAAAAATGGAAGAGGTGATAACTTGCTTTATTTTGTCTGAAAACATGGGAAGGAAAATTATTTTTTTCATATCTAATTTCCAAAGAGTTTTATTAAGTTTGTTTGCTTGCTTGAACCATGAATGAATGTTACCATCCAATCCCTTTTCTTCTTTACTATTGTTTGTTCTTCATATAAGCTGTGATTCTGTTAAAATATAAATCAGTTCATGACAATCCACTTTTAAACAGCCTCCAGTGACCTCTCATCATACTCAGAATAAACTCAAAGACTTTAACATAGATTCAAGAATCTGTGAGATTTAGTTCCCCTGTAATCCCCTGACCCCTCTCTCCTTCCCTCACTACACTTGAGGCACACTGGCTTCCTTGCTCTTCCTTTAACATACAAATACCCTTCCACCACACGCCTTTGCACGTGGATGCTCTGCCCCAGCTATCATCATTTTTTTCTCTCAACACTTTCTTCTGGCTTCCTGTAAAATACCTCTTCATTTGCGATGTTTCCCTTAACCAGCATTATATATCATTTTTTTCTAGAATATTATGTGATACCTTTCCTGATTTGAAGCATTTTACCTACTGCTATTGGCTATGAGAAAGAATGTTTAAAACAATACTCATCCTTACCTTTAAAATTTGCTGGAACTTTCTGTATAATTTTCTTGAACTATTTTTTCCCAGTTGGGAGATTGAAGGATGTGAATATTTCAACTACTGGTTTATTTCTTTTTAGATATTATATGTCTAAATAAGATTCCTATTTTTTATTGAGTTGTTATTGGAAGGGCTATTTTTTTTCTATTAGAGTACGTCATTCATACATGCAAATACTTAAACAATAAGTGTATAGTAAAATTTGTGAACTTACAGAATAAAGATGCCTAATATCATACATCCATACAGGGTTCCTATATATATCACCCCACGACCAAAACCTTGCATTGTTGTGAAACATTTGTTACAAACTATGCAAGAACATTGTCAAAATATTGTTACTAACTATAGTCCATATCTTACATTTGATGTATTTTCCATCAACCCATCCTATTATTATTATTTTAAAATATATTTTTATTACAGAAGTTGTGAACTTACAAAACAATCATGCACATGTGTGAAATCCCCATACAACTGCCTTTCATCAACTCACCACACTGTGATGGAACCTTTGTTACAGATTATGAGATAATGTTATCAGACCATTGCTATTGATCGTGATCCATAGTGCACATTTGGCAAATGTTCATGTTATTTTTGAGGGACTTGTCTGTTTTATTTTTCAAAGGTTTTGACATAAATTTGTTTTCTGCATTCATTTATGATTTTCTGAGCATACCAACAAAATTTTTCATCTTTTATTTCTAATATTGTTGACTTATTTTATGTCATATTATATCCATGTTTATTTTATTAAACTTTTCAAAACAGTAGCTATTGTTTCTAGTGAACCATTTTTTATTTCTTAGTATATCATTTTTCTTGAATCTATGCCTATATTTCCTTACTTTAGGCCCTTTCCTTTTGGGTTTACTCTCTCATTATTTATTAACTTTCAGAGTTAGAAGTTTGGCAAATAAATATTCAGGCTTAATTCTTTTCTAATATAAGCATATAGGCTATAATTTCACAATAATAACCTCTTCATTTGAATTCATAAATTTGGATGTATAGTGTTTAAGGATTGCACAATTTTACTTTTCTGGTAATATTTTATTTGAGTTGTGCTATTAATAAGGTGCACATTTAAAATACATGTGTAATTTGGAGTTTTCTTTTGTCATTGATTTATAGCTTTATTGTAACATTGTAGAAGGATAAGCTCTGATTTATATCAATATATTTAATACTTGTTGATTTGTTTTTTATATCATATTTGTAAATTTTTATTAAAAAAAATTTATGTTGTACTTGGGGTTCAGACTTCTGATATGCCCATTAGATGAAACCTTTTTATTTTATTTTTAGCATCTGTATCTTCACAATATTTTGTCTCATGGTCTATCAGTAGCTCAATGAGGTAAAATAAACTGATACAGTTTTGTTAACCCCTCTTTCAATATTACCAAATCTGTTTAAAAATTTCAAGCCAATTTACTTAATGAATGCAATAACAGAAATAGCATCCCTTTATATTATATTGGTTTAATTATTACAATGTAGATACAATTCTCAATACAAGTGTAGTGGTTTGAAACCATATGTACTCCAGAAAGACATGCTCTTAAGCATAATCCTTTCCTGTGAGTGTGGACTCATCATAATAAGAATGTAAGACCTTCAGATGAGGCTACTTCAGGTAAGCTGTGACCCACCTCATTCAGGATGGGTCTTAATTTTATACTGGAGTTCTTTATAAATGAAATGAAAAGAGAGAAAGAGTGAGAGAGAGAATGCCACCAAAGCAAGAAGCAGAAAGCAACCAAAGCCAGAAGAGAAGGTAGAAACCATCTAACACCACATTGTGCTTTGCCTTATGGCAGATAAGGCAAGGATCCCCTGCAGGTAGTCTTTGGGAATAAAGCATTGCCTTGATAATGCTTGATGTGGACATTTTCTCAGTCTCAAAACTGTAGGCTAGTTAATTCCCCATTGTTCAAGCCAACCCAGTATTTGCTTGGAACAGCCTAGGAAACTAAACAACTAGTAATACTTTTGCCTTAAAGTTCATTTTGTCTGTCATTAACCTACTTAGGTCAAACTTCTTTGGAAACTCTTCTTCAGATTTGTCCTTTGTTTTATTCTGTAACTCTCCGTTTCTCAGCATACTCATGTTTTAGGTACATATATAATAAAAATTAATACGATGTACTTAAAAACCAATTTCAAATTATCTTTTTGAATTATGAGTCTAGTTTGTTCATATGGAGTGTAATATATGGATCCGTTTTAACATATTATTTAATGGTTTCTTACAAACACTTTTTTCTTTGTTATTTTCTCATATCCTTCTGACTTACTTGGTTTTCTCTCCAGATTGAAACCAAAAAGCCTATCTACATTATAATAATTAAAATAATATAAAAGAAAGGGATGCAACTTCTGATTTTGACCATTGACTTTAAATTTCTAATATGTGTACTTTATTTCATAAAATTTAACTTTAATCAATATTCTGTCTTTTATTTGAAAATCACTAGAAGCATTTAATGCTTTCAATCTGATTACTTCACTTTATTTAATAATAATTATCTAATTACCTTTTTTTTTAACAGATAAGGTGATTAATCATTTCGGTTTTTCTGATAGAGTCTTAATTTATCTTTGTTTTTGGAATCCCTTCTGAGTCTTACCTTGTTTCACCCTCAAAAGTACCCAAACATAGGCAACAGTATAAACATCTCACATAGAGGAAATCTGTCTTATTGCTATTTCATATAATTTTTCCAATATTTATCTAACATAAATGATTCTTGTTTCTTTAAGCTATAGTGGTTGAAACAAATTATCACTAAATTCACTTTCTAATTCTATGAATCTATGATACATATTTATATATTTATTAATTTATACTTTATTAAATAGCTACTGTGTATTCAGCATCTTACTAGGAATTAGATACAGCATATTATATGAAACAAAACCCTGAACTTGTAGAATCTACATTCTTGGGGGAGAAATAAATAAAATAAATAATTTTAAATCTGAAATGTCATAAGGACTTATTTAAATAGAAAGATAGAAAAGGTATTGAACAGGGCCCCAAACGGGATACTAAATATTCAACAACTGATTTTCAAATTATACATAATAGTAAATATTTCCATCATATAGGTTAAGATCTTCCATGCTTACAGAATCAGAGAAACACAGAGAGAACATGACTTATGAAATAACACCTAACTAAAAAGGAATGAAATAACAATGATTAGAGAATAAATAAATGAAATTGCAAATAAAAGATCATAGCATTAACAAAACCAAAAGTTGTTTCTTTGAAGAGTTAAAATTGATAAACCCTTAATTAGACTGACAAAGAAAAAAGAGAAAAGATACAAATAAATAATATCAGAAAATGGGGCAGGGGGCTTTACTGCAGAACCCACTTGAATTAAAAGGATCATAAGAGGATACTATGAAGAAACTGTATGCTGAAAATCAGACAATCTAGATGAAATAGACAAATTCCAAGAAATACATGAAAAACCTACACTGACTCTAGAGGAAATAAAGACCTTAACAAACCAATTATAAGTAAATAGATTGAGTAACCCATCAAAAACCTCCCCCCCCCCAAAAAAAAGGCATGAACGGATGGGTCCACAGGCTAATTCGACCAAAAATTCCAAGAAGAATTAATAGAATGCTGCTCAAAATTCTCCAAAATATTGAACCAGATGGAATACTATCTGACTCATTCTATGATACCAACATCATCCTAAAATGGAAATGAGATAAAAATATCACAGGGAAAGAATATTACAAACCAATGAATTTAGATGCAAAACCCTCAATAAAATATTTGCAAATCAAACTCAAAAACACATTAAAATAATTATACACCATGATTGAGTGAGTTTTACCCGAGGAATGCAAGTGTGCTTCAACATAAGAAAATCATTATAGTAACAATGTACTATACCACATTAACACAATAAAGGGGGGAAAAAGACAAGATCATCTCAATTGACACAGAAAATGCATTTGACAAAAGCCAGCATCATTTCTGGATCAAAAACAAATTGAAAGATAGGAATATAAGGAAACTTCCTCAACACAATGAAGGGTATATTTGAAAAATACACAGCTAAAATCAGACTCAATGGTGAAAGACTGAAAGCTTTCCTTCTAAGGACTGGAACAAGAAAATCTATATAAATGGAAGGATATTCCGTGCGATGAATTGGAAGACTAAAATATTGTTAAAGATTCTACTCATTGTTGTTAATGTGGGAAAGGGTGGGATGGGGAGGGGTAAGGTATATAGGAATCCTTATAAATTTTTTTATTTATTTTATTTATTTATTGAAATATACCACTCATACATAAACATACATAAACAATAAGTGTATAATAGTTGTGAACTTACAAACCAAACATATATAACAATTCACCCTACCACCAATAACTTGCATTGTTTTTAAGCTTTTTAAACTAATGATTAAAGAGCATTGTCAAAATATTACTACTGAACAAAGTAGTCCTCCCCTAACTGATACGATTTTTATGATCTTTGTATCATTTATATATGAACATACATAAACAGTTAAGTGTATAGTAAAAGTTGTGACCTTACAAAGCAAGCATGCATAACACCATACAGGGGTTCCATACATCAACCCTCCACCAACACCTTGCATTGTCATGAGACGTTTGTTACAAACTATGAAAGAATGCTGTCAAAATCTTACTACTAATCATAGTTCTTATCTTACATTTGGTGTGTTTTTCCTCCAACCCACCCTATTATTATTTTTTAAATATATTTTTTATGACAGAAATTGTAAACTTTATAAAACTGGAAAATGTGAGCCAAATATACACTATAGACATGGTAACAATCAGATGATATTATTTTATCTGTGGCAAAAGACATACCACCTTGTGGTATATTGAAGGAGGCATGTTGTTTGGAAATCCCTATATTTTTAATGTGACATTTATGTAACTAAAGATTCTTTAAAAATAAAAATATATATGTAAAAGAAGGAAAATATAATACAAAGATTCAATGTAATCCAATGAAAGTTCCAACAATTTATTTGGAGCTATGCAGGAGCTAATTATCAAATTTATTGAAGGGTAAGTGGACCAAATAGACAAAATTATCTTGAAAAGGAATAATAAAGTTGGAGCCTTCATACTTCCTGACTTTAAAGTTTATTACAAAACTACAGGGGTTAAAACAGCTTGGTACTGGAACAGAGATAGATATATAGATCAATGCAATTGAACTGAGAGTTCAGAAATAGACACTCATATCTACAGCCAATTGATTTTGACAAGACTGAGAAGTCCACTCAATTGGGAAAGAATAATCTTTTCAACTAATGGTGCTGGGAGGACTGGATAATCAGAACTATAAAGCTCCTAGAAGAAAATGTGCCAAAATATCTTCAGGATCTTGTGTTAGGCAATGGTTTCTCAGATGTCACACCTGAAGCACAAATAATGAAATAAAAATAGATAAATGGGACTTCATCAAAATAAAAAACTTATGTGCATTGAAGGACTTTATCATGAAAATAAATGATAACTCATTCAATGGAAGAAAATATTTGGACACCACTTATTTGATAAGGGTTTAATATCCAGAATATTTAAAGAAATCCTACAACTCAATAATAAAAGGATAAATATTCCAATTATAAATGCATAGAAGACTTGAACATATTTCTCCAAAGAGATATACAAGTGGTTAAAAAGTCCATGAAATGATGCTCCACAACATTAGCTCTTAGGGGAATGCAAATCAAAACCACAATGAAATTCAATTTTATACTTATAGAATAACTACTATTAGAAGACAAACAAAATACAGAATATTACAAGTGTCATAGAAGATATGAAGAAATAGCAACACTCTATCTCGAGGTGGGGAACAGGGGAATTTGAGTATCACATAGCATCTATATATTTGACTAAGGAATTCATCCCATTGTCAGGAAAGTATCAGAAAACTAAAAAGCAAGATATAGTTTAGGTTTTTGAACCAGCAACTAGAGCTGTTTTTCAAACATCTCCCAACCTAAAAGCAATTATTGAGACCATTAAGATACATAGACCAATATCTGGCACATTTGCTGGACTATAAGAGCCACACCACCATCTAAGCAAATAAAATAATTGGAACACAAAGATTCTAGCACTGCAATTCAATTCAGTAACTGACAGAGATTTAGAGATGGCTACTTTGCAGAGGGATGAGGATGGTTTATTTTTATATGGGATTCTTTTAGGAAAGAAATTGTGAAAATAGTATTAATTTATTAAACAAACATTAAATTCAAAATTATAAATGTAGTGAGTATTATGACTGAGAGGTACAAGAATCTTTGAGAGGGTACACTAGGAAGATTTGTTCCAGTTAGAGAGTCAAACAACACATCTCTGAGAAATTGACAATTGAATTGAAAACTATGACATCTGAGACCAGGTGAAAGTAGCAAGAAAAATCATTCCATTCAGAATTTTCAGCTCCATTCATGAAGTTCCCAGGTCTGTTGTAGCAAAATACTACCAATAGAATGGCTTAAAACAACATAAATTTATTGTACCACCATCCTGGAGGTTAGAATAATTCTGAAATCAAGATGTTGACAAGGTATTATTTTCATCTGAAGTCTGTAGGAAAGAATCTCTTCCATGCCTCTTTCTGGCTACTAGTGGTTTGCCAGCAATCCATGGCATTCTCTGCCTCAGTCATCAGATAGTGTTCTCCCTTTATCTGTCTATCTCTATGCAGTTATTCCCTTCTTGTGAGGACACCAGTCTTATTGGTTTAAGGATCCACCCTATTCCAGTATGACCTCATTTTACTTTGACTAATTCCATCTGTAATTACTATTTCCAAATAATGTTACATTCTGAGGTGATGGGGATTAGGACTTGTACATGTCTTTTTGGGGACACAATTTAAACCATAACAGGAATATATGCAAAAGCCCTGTGATGTAAGAGATGGGATAGATGATGTTATAGTTAAATTCATGTGTCAACTCAGTCTGGTTATGGTATCCGGTAGCTTGGGTCAAGCAAGCTTTGGCCTGATTGTTATTGTGACGGCATTTCCTAGACTTAAAATAATCAGTAAGTTGATTGCATCTATTGCTGATTACACCTACAACCAACAGAGGTGACTGCCTTCAGCAAGGGGAGAAGTCTCATACAATCAGTTGAAGGCTTTAAAAGGAGAAATGTTAATTTCAGCAGTCAGAAGAGAGACTTTGCATTGCAACTTCAGCTGGCCACCTTCTCCAAGAATTCAACAAAAACTTTCATCAGAGTTCCCAGCTCGCAGCTTACCCTGCATAATTTGGACTTGCCCACCTCTGTGGTTGTATTAGACAATTCTTATAAAATATTTACATTATAAATTATATATATGTGTATATATATATATATATATATATATATATATATATATATGTTATGTTTCCCTAGAAAACCCTGCTTAATACACATGGTAACTCTGAAATGGGGAGACAAAGTGAAAGGAGGTGACACAAATTAAATCAGAGAAGACTAAGAGCAAACTATGGGATGTTCTGAGGAATTGTTTAAAATCTTGATTAATAAGTGACTTTATTTGAATTTCAGAAAGATTTCTTTGAAGTTATAGATACACCAAGTGGCAATCTCCCAGCCCTCACTTATTCCACCACTCCTATTCTATTGTTGAATATGTTTTAGTATGCTTCCATTTCTCAGTAGAAGATGTTAGATCCCACGGAGCACCCTGGCCACATGTTAAACTCAGAAACTAGTAACAAGCAGCCCCAGACTCGTATTAGGGGAGGAAAGTTCAGTGGCAAAGCCCCCTCCCCCTGGTTTGTATAAATACCCTGCCTTCAGACAGCACAGATTTGTCTCTCCTCTTCCAAACAAAGCAGAGCATGGGGAGACGCCATCCAACAACCTGACCTAAGTAGTTGGCTTCCCCAGGAGACCAGTCAAGATGGTATCTCTTCCCTTGCTCTTTGGGAGCCTTTGTGCTGTGTGCCTAATAAAAAGGTCATCTGCTGAAAATGTCTCCTGTGCTTAAACCTGCATTCCCATGACACACAATATAGTAACTCATTCCACAGCTGCATTGGAAAAAAAAGAATGGCGCTCACAGGAAATGAAAGGAAATCAATTGGTAACTAACATGGAAGTCCAAGTGTGAAGTGTGAGATCACAGTAGTGTTGGCCTTTATAGTGATAAAAATGAAATGATATTGAAGAACTCAAAAATTGTTAAGCAGTTCAATCTCCTAAATCTATAAGTATGCTGCATATGAGCACAGGGAGAGGAGACTGCAATCACCTGTGAATGATAATGCTGCTCACTGAGACTAATTTCACTGGAAAAGGACTATGTAATTGGACATGTGCTTTCTGGATAATGGGTGAAGGAAGAAATAACGTCTTTTTAGGTAGGGACATGTTTAGTTACAGGTGTCCTAAAACATCCAAAAGTGTTCAGTTGAAGCATTTGGAGTATGTGTAAATCCTATGGGGAAAATTCTTTTGATAGATTGAATTGTGTACCCAGTTTGGAAATGTTTTTGGTTTTGGTCTACATTTTGGTGACCAATTATTAATAAGATGCATTGATGTTATTTCAATGAAGGAATGGTCTTTAATCCAATTGAATCAGGTTGGTCTTTAATCCAGATTATTGGAGTCCTTTATAAGTAGAATGAAATTCAGACAGAGAAAAAGCCAAAAGAAGAATCCAAAAGTCAAGAGATCCTGAAGAAGAAAGGAGAACACATCATCAGTTGCATTGCCATGTGACAGAAAAGTCAAGAATCATTGGCAGCCAGCCCCAGAAAGCTACATTCTTCTGGGAGAAAGCACTGCCTTGATTTTGGACCTTTCCTAGCCTCAAAAACAGTGAGCCAGCTCTTTCATAAGTCACCCAATGTGATCTCACAAAATGGTTTGCTACTCCCTTGACCCAGGAAACCCCACAAAATCATGCAGATCAAGAGGTTCAAATCTTTGTGTTTACTTTAAGAATAACCGAGAAACTTCACCGGCCATCAAGGGTACGCGTATTTTAAAAGCCACCCAGTACCTGAAAGGCATCACTTTACAGAAGTAATGTGTACCATTCCATAGTTACAATGGTAACATTGGTAGATGTGCCCAGGCCAAAGAATGGGGCTGGAAACAGGGTCGGTGTCCCAAAAGGAGTGCTGAATTTTTGTTGCATGTGCTTAAAAATGCAGAGTAATGCTGAACTTAAGGGTTTAGATGTAGATTCTCTGATCATTGAGCACATTCATGTGAACAAAGCCCCAAGATGCTCCACTGTACTTATAGAGCTCAAGTTCGAATTAATGCATATATGAGCTCCCCCTGCTACATTGAGATGATCCTCATGGAACAAAGAGCATATTGTTCCTAAGTGGCACAGAAGAAAAAGATATCCCAGGAGAAATTGAAGAAACAAAAACTTATGACTTGGGCATAACTTCAGCATACAATAAGTGCAAATGAAAGATAAAGCAGAGAATATAAACAAAACAAACAAACAGAAAAAAACAGTGAGGCAATAAATTCCTATTCTTCAAGCCAATCCATTGCATGGCATTTGTTTTAGCAGGTGGGGATCTAAGACAATTCTCTTAGTAGTAATTATGTATTCTGAAAATGTGCTGTCTCTATGTGTGTCCTATTGTGTGTGTGTATATGTAGATGTTTGTGTGAGTGTCATAGGCTAGGTTTAGAAGTCAGGGAACATTTGTTGTTTTGATTTACTTAGTATCATTTTATTCCCTTTTCCTGTTCTCTTATCTTTTTGTAGAATGTTCTTTCTCTTCATCTTGTGTTTCCAATGGTTTCAGGCTAATCAGTGCGTCTTAATCCATGATGACATAGATCTAAAGACCAGATAGAATCATCCTTGGGGTTTTATATGGGTATATATTATCAGGAAATTTTTCTGTTTCTTTTTTGTTATTGTTCTTATTTGTGTTTTGTTTTGGTGGAATAATGTAAGCATGGCCATGGGGACTCCTCATAACTGGACAAAGACACAAAGTAAGTGATCGGGAGATGAGATTCAGCCTGGGTGCTACTATTCATGCTTTATGCCCTGACACAAGGCTGCTTCCATAAAAGAGAGGCATACTTTTCTTTGATTAATCATGAGGCAGCTAAAGTTCCCAGCACTATTTTGAAAGGGTAAGCTTTTTTGTTTGTTTGTTTAGTTTTAGTGGCTTGATATAACACAAATTTATTACCTCATGGTTCTAGAGGTCAGAATGCATGCCACTGGGCTAAAATCGAGGTATTGACAGGATTATATTCCTTCACAAGAAAAATCTGTTTCTTCATGTTTTCCAGCTTCTAGAGGCTCTCCACATTCTTCAGCTCATAGTCTCCAGTCAGCAATTCCCTCATTTTGAACTGTGCTTCTGTCTTTACATCCTAAAGGCATTTTGATAATTTCTTTAACTATACATAATATATTTCAGATTTTACACCAAAGTTTCATAAAGGCCATTGTGTAAATCAATTTCCTTTTTTTTTCAGATTAGACACCAAATAGTTTAAGTTAAGATTTTGCTATTTTCAAATAACATATTTCATTAGTACACTGCACATTTTCATATCTTCCTCCACCTGTCTATGAAAAATCACATCATAAATAGATATGGATAAAATTACATAGAATCAAGATCATCTATATTTTTACCTTGTGAATATTAGGTTGGTATAACAGGAATTGTGGTTTTAGACTGTATATTAGTCAGGGTTCTCTAGAGAAACAGAATCAACACGAGATATCTGTTAATAGTATGTGTTTCTATAAGAGTCTCTCACATAGCCATGGGGATGCACAAATCCAGGTTCTGCAAGCAGGTCATAACCAGGGCTGCAATGAAAGTTCAATAAAGGTTCTTGCCACGTTCTGGGAGATGTTGACTGTCCAAAGACAAGCTGGGAAATTCTCCCTCAATGCTGGAATCGCTTCCCCTTTTAATGTGTTCAACTGATTGGGTTAGGTGTCACTCATTGCTAATGACAATCTCCCTGATTGATGTAATTATAACCAACTATCTATGATTTACCACTGCAGTAAAGTCAATGGTGGCTAAAGTCCATAAATGCCTTTGTATTACAGTTAGCCCAGTGCTTGCTTGACCAAATAACCAGGCACAATTACCTGGCTGAGTTGACACAATAGCCTAACTATCACAGACCATGAATTTTACATCATTATAACTGGGTTCAAACACATTTTTATTAATTAAATTGGAACCATTACAATCAACACATTTTTGCCAATGAGAAGTAAGTTTATTCCTGTAGCTTAAAAATCTGTGTTTCAGGATTCGATGAACTCTCAAAAAGCATTTTCTGCCTCTGCTGGTTGTGGAAGCATTTTCTCTACAAGAAGTTGTCAAGATGCTTGAAGAAATGGCAGTCAGTTGGTGAGATGGTGTGTGAATATGGTGGATGAGGCAAAACTTCATAGCCCAATTCATTCAACTTTTGAAGCATTGGTTGTGTAAAGTCCGGCCAGGCATTGTTGTCAACAAGAATTAGACCCTTTCTGTTGACCAATGCTGGCTGCAGTTGTTGAAGTTTTCAGCGCATCTCATCAATTTGTGGAGCATACTTCTCAGTTGTAATGGTTTTGCCAGGATTCAGAAAGCTGAAATGGATCAGACCAGCAGCAGACTACCAAACAGTGACCATGACTTTTTGAGTGCAAGTTTGGCTTTGGGCAGTGCTTTGGAACTTCTTGGTCCAAGCACTGAGCTGATTGTCACTGATTGTCATATAAAACCCACTTTTCATTGTATGTCACAACTCAATCAAGAAATGATTCATTGTTGCACAGAATAAGAGATGACACTTCAATATGATGATTTTTTTAATTTGTGGCAGCTCATGAGGCACCCACTCATCAAGCTTTTTCACCTTTCTAATTTGTTTCAAATGCCAAATGAATGGTCGACATTGAGCTCTTCAGCAACTTGTCCTGTAGTTTAAGAGGATCAGCTTAGATGATTGATATCAATTGGCCGTTGTCAACTTCCAATGGCTGGCCACTACACTCCTCATCTTCAAGACTCTTGTCTCCTTTGCAAAACTTCTTGAACCATCACTGCATTGTATGTTTGTTAGCAGTTCCTGGCCAAATGCATTGTTGATGCTGCTTGTTGTCTCTGCTACTTTATGACCCATTTTGAACCCAAATAAGAAAATTGCTAGAATTTGTTTTTGACTAACATCATTTCTAGTCTAAAATAAATATAAAATAAATAGCAAGTAATGTCATTAACAAAAAAAAAAACATAAAGAAATGCACATTAAAATGATATATACATAACCACATTTATTTATGAATGAATGCCAATAACAAGTGGCAAATTTCAACAATGCAAAACCACAGTTACTTTTGTAACCAATATAATAACATGATTTCTTAATTCTCTATCATCATAAGTTTTCCTTTATGCCATGTGGAACATTGTTTCTTTTTTTCTCTTACTATAAGGAAAACTTTGTTATCTGTTTGTGATAGTCCCTGTTTTTCATGGTATAAGCTTGGTCCAATTTCCTTCTATCCACAGATGGAGTCACTTCAAGTTCCCTATAAGTCAAATCTTTCTGAATCTCCATATTCAACCCCATTCTTACTGACAATGAGGTTAAGAATATTTTCACAGTAGTTGAGTGAATCTCAAGATGATCTGTAGACTAGATTCCTTAGATCTGTACCTTGGTTGTACTAACTCCATTCTTTTTTTATTGCTTGACCAAGAAAGTGATTCTCCCAAAGTATCAAAAAACATGTCACCTAGAATGTGGGGAGGATGTTTTTTTCCCCAACTCCTCTGGAAAGTAATTGCTTTTAACACTCTTAGTTTCTAACCCACTTCCACATTCACTAATTATCATGGAACACTGGAGTAGTTTTTGTGATGGTCAATCTGGGAGATTGAAGCTCACATCTTTAGGCCAACTCCATCATGCTATAAATCTTATAGGGATTAGTGCCCTACCCTAAAAAAAATCCTACAATTACTCCTATAATTAAATAGATAAGACTGCCTAATTTGAGGGTTCAATATGAAGATGGCTATTGTTGCCATAAAACTTAATTTAGGTTTTTTCAATAATAAAATAATTTGCTTGACTCTTTTTTATTGTTTCACTTTATACAGAATATAGAGTAAAGAACTACAATATTGGGACCCAAAAAATTCTAAAGTTTCATATTATTACGTAAGCCTAAATTCTTTACTTTTAACTTAAATATTTTCTTTATTTTAAAAAATATTTTAGCACCATATTCCTACCCCTTGTCTGAGACCTGCTGCCATATCCAGGATCTCCATGGTGCTTTCAGCTACCTCCCTGTATTTATCCTTTATTCTTTGATAACTGACAGGTCCTCTGTCCAATAGTAGAAATATTTACCTATAATAGTATTTGAACCATTTTTTTTTCTTGCATGATGCTGCTATTCTGTGCCCTCTTTTCCCTTGCCATCTATAACTCCACATTTTCCTGACCCTGTAGTAACTCTTTCTCAGTCTCCTGGCCAGGTCTTCTTCTTTCATCTGACCTCTAAAGATTACAGGTTGGTCTGTGCTGAGATTTCTCTTTGTGCTGTTCTGAAATTTCTTCTCTTCTTTCTCTACATTCTCTCCTTAGATTATGTAAATGAAATTTATGGGAGTGAATACTAATTATGTATCCTCAGAGCAGACCACTACTTGGAGTTTCATACCCATATGTCAACTTTCTAAATTACATCTAGAGTGGAATTATTTTAGTTTAAATTTATAGACTAAAGTGAACACTTAATTTCCTCTCCATACAAATATATTTTTCTCTCTGTTTTCTTCATTTACTCAAATATCATTTCTTCTTGCCCTTTGGTCAAGAAGAAATTCTTCTTCTTCATATTTTAATTGCATCCATCTCAAAATTCCATTAACTGTCTTCCCTAATTTCTTAGATCCATTCATTTTTTCCACTGCTATTGTCTCCACTTTATAGACCAGGGTACCTTTACCCTCATCCCCAAACTAAAATAACCTTCAAACTGGTATGCCTTCCTAAGTGTTTCTGAAATTGTCTATTGCATTTATTATAAATTATAATAAAATCTAAACTATGTTTTATGCCAGAGCTGTGAATCACCCATGTGACTTAATTTCAGAAACAGAGCTGAAACACATATTTCACTCTCTTCTATGCACTCTTGACTTACTAACACTTTTCACAATGACCAAAAATGTACTGCATAATCTGTCCATCACATCTATCTCTTATGTCATCTTCTACTCATCTCCCACTATGGTACAGTCTAAACTTACTGTTCCTCTTTCAGTTCCAAAAATTATGCTCTCGCTTAGTGCGAGCTTTAATATTACTGTTCATTCTTCTTGGGAACATTTCCCTCAACTCTTTACATTTCTGGCTCCTTATCCACAGGTCTCATCTGAAGTGCCAGCTCAAAAAGTCATTTCTTAACATTCTTTTGAAAAAGGGATTCCATATTTCTCTATCACTGGAGCCTTTTATTTTATTTCATTGCTATTACCACAATTTATAATGATATTTTTATTTCATTAGTTTATTTTTTCACATCAGGCTTAAGCTATGCCAACTTGTGATTATATCTGCCTTGCTGATTACTATATTTTATGGTACAGCACAAGTTCTGACATAAAGTAAGCACTGAAAAATTAAATTGTGGAACAAATGTATTCAGAAATGAAGCCTATTTAACAGTCACAAAAAACTTTTCAATGTGTATGTGTGCAGATGAATGTGAATAAGAATTACCCTAACTAATTCTGACTATATCTAGTAACAAACTGCCTTGGCAATTTAATGTTCTTGAATAGTTAGGTCATTTTTAGTGTGCACACACTGTCTATATGTCACTAGTTACCTATTCATGATGCATAGTACCCTTCTGATTAAAGAATTAATGATTAGCCCTTTTAAATAATTATGGCTTTATCTTAGATGTTCCTACACACTCTTAAACTGAACCCTCCATTTTACTACATCATTGTGGAACATGATTGTGAATGCAAAGAAGTAAGGAGAGGGTGGTGTATGGCTACAATGTTCATTCTGTACATAGGAGGAAAACTGCCATCACTGGGACATGGAGACTGATGATTACAGGCAGAAAGTTTATTGGGAAGCTCTCCCAAAGGAGGGGGTCTGATAATTAGACTTCAGCCTGCCCCTGGTAGATGCATTCATGAATTTATATAGTACATCTATAGGCAGGAAGATGTTCAGTTAGTGAGAAGGGGTTGGGGCTTGAGTAAGACCTGAGGGCCAATAGGGAACTCTAGAGGTAAATTTTTTCTCTTGTATGGCTAGGGGGTGGTGGGCTAGGTGTAGTGAATTAGGGATGCGTGAGGTCTCGGCAGTACCATGTACCTCCTTTGTCTATTCTTGCAAGAAAATGAGCTGAATCTGAGCACATAGGCTCTGACTTGTTCAATTAATAACATGGGCTCTGGATGGGGCCTGCTCTAGGTCACAGAAATGCAAGTAACTGTCAACCATTGTAAAAACCTTGTGATCAGTTAATGATTATAAACCTTTTAAGGGAGAAACCTCTAACATTCATAACTCTTTTTTTTATATGTCTGTATGGTAAGGGACCTAAGGAGGGGTGTAGAGCGCTGGGCTGAGGAGAAAGGTGAGAAAGTTTGGGGTGTGGACTCCATCTAGCTACCTCCTGTTGTTAAGGGATGGTGAGAGATTCTCTTCTGTTCTGCCCCATGGGTTCTGATGTCTGGTTCTGAAGAGGCTGGTATTGGCATTCATGCAGCAGAAAGACACCATTCACATATTTTTGAGATGTTGACTTTACAGTTTGGCATATGAATCAGATGAGGAGCTGAAAGAGACAAGGACTAAAGAGAAGAAGCATCAATAACTTCGATAGTGGTGTTATGAGGGGTAAAATGATTGATTTTATGCATGAGAAGAAATAAGAAAGAAATGGGGCTAGCCATTATTGATTTTTGTACCTGTTATTTCAGGCCTTCTGGATGGTTTTTATGTTTGTTTGTTTTTTTAATTTTGAGATTTTTTTTTCTACTTTTTCTGTTCTGTTAATATAGAAGCAACAGTTTTTATTTATGATTGTAGCAGAGTTTCTGTGACAGCAGTGAGAATATCCAACTCTCTCCTAATTTGTATGATAACTGAGGCTAAGCTATTAATCTCTAGCTGTTGAGTATTTAAGACTTGTATGTTTGCATTCTAGGTAAACTATAACTGGAGGGGGATATTTAGGATTGATCTTTTTAACACTGGAATACCTGCAAACCAGAACAGACTGCAGAAGATGATGTGTCCTATGCCAGGTTTTTCTAGGACTGGATCATCATGGGCATGGTATTTAAATTCTGTATCTAAAGGTTAATTGTAGCTGTTATTATTTGAATAATTCCTGTAAGAGGATGATAAGGGTTTTTTTTGAGTGGTTAATGTGAAGAGGAGTAGAAGAGTGAAATGCAGGATATTACAGCCTAAGAGAGGGGAGGGACTGAAAGGGATTATAGAAATTCATGGGAGAATGTGTGATATTTTATTGAGCATATGATTGATTTGGTAATTAAAGGAGAAGAAGGGATGCCTTTAACTTTCACAACAGAAATTGAGGAAGTGGATAAAGGTTCTGGATGTTTTAGGAGAACTGAATATGTGGTCCCCATGTTCTTTAAAAAGGAGATTGGCTTACCTCCAACTTTTATGCTAACCCTGGTTCAGACTCATTGATGGAGATGTGGAACTGTCTCAAACCAGGGACCTGTCAGTTGTCTGTTGTTAATTCGAAGAGGTCTGGAAAACAGGATCTGGGCTCCAGGTTGGTAGGCTGTGCTGGAAGAAATTTCCTGGAAACAGGGCTTTTCAAACAGTCCTACTTCCAATGACCTTTATGATGACATACCAGGCAAGGCCCCAGTGGAGAGTTGGGATTGGTGCAGGAGCGTGACCTGTGCCCTTCCTTTCTGTACTTAAAACAGGGTCCTGGAGGTGGCCAAAGAGAAGAAGGGTGGTTAAGTTTCTGAGAATTAGACATGATGGCAGCAGCTAGGAGGGAGGCTTTAGCCTGATCTCGTTTTGTTTTCCTAATTTGATTTCCTCTTTATTGTTAAAACCTTAAAAGCTGCTTTAGTCAGGTTTTCTGAGGGGTTTGAGGACTTTATTCTAATTTCTGTAACTTTTTCTAATGCTTGGATAAGACTGTGCAATAAAGTGGGTGTGTAGGTATAGCTGACCAGAGTTTGACTTAAGATCTAAATTAATGTATTTAAGGAAGAACTCGGTTAATCTATTCATAAAAGCTGCTGGATTTCATCAAGTCTTTGTGAAATCTCTTTAATTTAATAATAATTAACTGCCTTAAGGGCATCTTTTTTCATGCTTTCTATTATACAGGTTAAAAAATGGGCTCTGTGGGGAAGGTTAACAGACCCTGGCTGATAGTCTGAGGGTGGATTAGTAGTTGGAACTGCGGTGGGGCTTGCTGAGTGTTTATTGGAGTTTTGAGTATGCATGGAATCTGTAAAGCTATAGCAGCCACTCAAATGTGTTTTTTTTTATCCCTTAGGTGTAGTTGGAGAGGTAAGGATAACTATGTGTTCTGATAGGTGAGATTATAAGAGTGGGTGAGGTGTTGGAATTCTTCATTGTATGTGGCAGGATTTTCAGAGAACAAGCCTAACTGGTTTTCTGTATGAGAGTGCAAAGGGAACGTGCACCTTAACTATTTTTTCAGCTTCTGCTACTTTTCTGAGAAATAAGAGGGTGCTGACGATTGTATAGAATTGAGAGGTGGAGAGGGATTAGCCTTTGTGTCTACAGAGGTGGAGGAGGACAGCGAAGAAAGAAGAGGATGTAGTCCTTACAAACGAGTATGAGGAGGGGAGGAAGAAGGGGCAGAAAATAGTACAGCAGAGGGCTGAGGGGCCGAAGGTGGCAGTGAGGATGAGGACAGAGACAAAGTTGGAGGCCCATAAGGGATGCAGGAGGAGCTCGGTTTTCTGGATTAAAGACAAGATTTTTGGGAGAATTGGGAGATATGTGAAAGGGAGATGTAAGTTTTTGAGGGGGTTTCTGGTGGAAAAGAATAATTTGGTAAGAAGATAAACAAGATTGGCAGAGGGAGGGCCATTTTACTCACTGGAATTGCAAGCAGAAATGAAAGAAAAAGAAAGTATGAGCATAGGAAAAACAGACTACCCACTGCTGCACTGGATGTAATTTTCTAAGTTTTGGAAAATTTGAAAATTGAAAGTGCTGTATTCCAGCCATTGACTTCCATTGTTCAATTTGTTTTGCATCCACACAGAGGTTGGATAGAAAATGAGGTGTTTTTTTTTTATCCTTACAGTGTTTTGTTTTTTTTAATGTTACATTCAAAAAATATAAGTGGTCCCCATATACTCCCCATCCCCTTCACCCCACTCCTCCCACATCAATAACCTCTTTCATCATCGTGGGTCATTCACTGGACTTGGTGAATATATTTTGGAGCACTGCCACACCACATGGATAACAGTTTACATTGTCTACCTGGTGGGTAGTGGCAGAACATATAATGTCCAGCATCTGTCCATGCAGTACCACCCAGGACAACTCCAAGTCCTGAAGCTGCCCCTAAATCATATCTCTTCTTCCCTCTCCCTACCCTCAGCAGCCACCATGGCCACTTTCTCCACACCAATGCTACAATTTCTTCCATTACTAATCACAATAGTTCCGTAGTAGAATATCAGTAAGCCCACTCTAGTCCATACTCTATTCCTCCATCCTGCAGATCCTGGGATAGTTATGTCAATTCCACCTCTATACTGAGATAGGGCTCAGATTCCACATGGATGTTGAGTGCAATTCTCCTGCTTGCAGTTGTAGTCACCCTAGGCTCTCTGGTGTGGTGGTTGACCTTCTTCACCTCCCTATTAGCTGGCCGGGGTAGATCCCATAAACCAAAAGGTAGGAGCTGCAAGTCTGCTGAGGCTCAGGGCCTGGCTGTCATGTGAACAGTTCAGACATTCAGGTCTCCTGAGTATACACCAACCCCAGCGCCAACCACAGGTCTAATAAAAGTGACAGAAGAGGCACGTGTAGAAAAGTCACATCTGAGTCCAACTCCATCACACTCAGGAACACAAACTCAAAAGTAGGGCCAACTGACATGGCAGTGGACTCAGAGCCATCTGCCATGACCATAAAATCTGTGGATCTCTGTAGCCCTCAGGAGAACCAGTACCTGAGGTTGTATCTACTTTGGCTATCTCTGGGACCCTGCTGAGGTGTGCATAATAAGCATGACCCCTCTGATGACCTCCTAACTCTTTTTTGGAGACTCATAGCTATGCAAACTCATTTGTCCTTTCCATTTCCCCCATTCATTCAAGGTCAAAAAGCAGTTTTTAACACCTGATATTACATGTAGGCTGAGATATGCTGCTGGTCTGAGTTGAGCCTTTTATTCAAGGTCTCTGTCAGTTTCGTCACCAGCTGATGTTTGGTAGTAAACCCTAGGCACCAGGGAGGCTCATACCTGGGAATCAGATCCCATGCTGGGGGGATGGTAAAGCATTTACATGTTGAGTTTGGCTTAGAGATTTAGGTCTCTTTCTGGATATAGAGTTTTAAGGTTATGAAGAAAACAGTCCAGAGGAGTGGATTTTGGGGTGGCTGAAATTGAATTTCCCATTTTAAGTGGTGTGTGCAAGTCTAAGGATTTTTAGAAAAGAAACAGCAGGGGAGATTCTGGGTGACACAAACATTCCCAAATCAATCAGAAATCACCCAAGGAAATGGGAGACTACACTGGGACTGGACATCTCTGGAGCCAAGAGATGTCTTTCCATTAGGACTCAGGCCTCTCCCACTGTGGCACTCAGGGACAGTAAGGATCACCAACCTAGTGCTAGAATTTTGGGTGGGTTGTCCTGGACAACAGAAAAAGAGAGATAGAGTAGCATCCTCTGGTGGCAAAATCCTTTACTATGATTCAGTGTCCGGTGTTGGATGGATTCTCGGCAGTGGCAGGGCAGGCATTCATCACCAATCAGCCTCAATGTGACCCCAATCCCAGGTTTCAGCACCAAATGTAGAAGAAAAATGGTGCTCCCTGGGATGTGGAGACTAATGATTGCAGGTAGAAAGTTTATTGAGAAGTTCTCCCAATGGATGGGGTCTAAAGAATAGATTTCAGCCCACCCCTGGCAGAGGCAGTCATGAATTTATACAGGTGGGGAAATGCTCAGTCAGTGGGAGGGGGCTGGGTTTTGGGTAAGACCTGAGGGCCATTATTAATTGTAGAGCTGAATTTTTTCTCTTGTATGGCTATGGGGTGGTGGGCTAGGGGTAGTGAATTCTAGGGACATGGGAGGGGTTGTTGGTACCATGTAGCTACTTTGTCTATTCTTATGAGGAAATGGACTGTATCTTAACACATAGGCTCTGGATGGGGGGCTGCTCTTTATCATGGGAATGCAAGTCACTGTTTGTTTACCATTGTAGCCTTTGTGATCAGTCAATCATTATAAGCCTTGTCAGGGTGAAACCTCTAACACTGTATATATTTTGCTCCCTCTTGAAATTATTTAAGTGTTGTTGGTTATTACTTTCTCAAAATTTATTCTCACTACATTTCATCAAAAGGATATTTATTTTAACCAATTAATTATTTTCCCTAAAATACAAAGAGGTCATTTTCAGAACTGGTACTATTGATCAAGTGCGCCCATAATACTTAACTTTTCTTGGGGTGGAAAGGGAAGAGAAAGAGGAAAAAGCAGCAACAAATGAGGAGAAACAGGTGAACCTTGACTCCTACTGTGACCTTGTCTTTCTGCTTATGGTGGCCATTTTGTTTCCCTCCCTATGATTATGTCAATAAATGTCCCTACAAAATATCTCTCTTATAAGAGAGAGTTAATTGTCAAAAGAATTATACTTGGGAAGAAGATTTGGCTCAACTGGTAGAGCATCCACCTACCACATAGAAGGTCCAGGGTTCAAACCCAGGGCTTCCTGACCCATGTGGTGAACTGGCCCACGTGCAGGACTGATGTCCACAAGGAGTGCCATGCTACACACTGGTGTCCCCCGCCTAGGGGAGACCTATGCAAAAAAAGTACAGTCCACCCAGGATTGGCGCCACACACACAGCTGGTGCAGCAAGATGACGCAACAAAAAAGAGACTCAAATTCTGGGTGCCACTGACAAGAATGCAAGCAGACAAAGAAGAACACACAGCAAATGGACACAGAGAGCAGGAGCAAAGAAAGCAGACAATGAGGGGGAGGGGGGAGGAAAAGGAAAGAAATAAAAAATTTTTCAAAATCATATTTATCATGTTTACATTCTTACTGTGTTTTCCTCAGTTACAAAAATTTGGTTCTGTAAAGTAACCTTAAAATCGTTTTTATTTCCAATAACAGAATCACTGTACTGACAAAATTAATTTAAATTTGTTTTTCAAGCATTCTGGTAACCTAAAAGAAAAACTCTGTGATTTGAATTTTGAAATCCCCCACGATTTTTTTATTTAATAAGAACATTTTATTCAAAAGGACTTCAAAGATTAATGAATAAAGATACAAATTAATAGATAAGCCACCGAAGGACTGACACCTCTTTAGCTGATGGTGAGAAATATACAATAGCAAGGGTTAACTGAAAATTGTGTCAATAGATTTATTTTGCAACACTGTGGAAAATGAAAAGAGAGTGTAAATGGTCACATTTATCCTAACATAGCCATTTAGAATTTTGCATTAATAATTAAAATCTCTGTGTTCTGAAAATTCAGACAAGATACCAGTGCTAACACGCTGTTAATCAAATATGCTTTCAGGAAAGGATCAGCAACTCCTCTGATGAGCTATTGTCTGTGCTCTACAAGGCAAAAGGCATCCTTTTGATTGTTGAATTTAATTACCATTTACAAAAGGTAATTGTTCTCTGTCATTTTGCATGAAATTAACACTTAATTTCATGACTTAAATTTATATATAACTGTGGATTATATATGTTTAAAAAGGAAATACATCTGAAATCTGCCTGCATATATTCAAAACGTATTTTAAAATGTATAAAATAAATCTGTTAATAATTATAATCAAAGTTTTAAATTCTAAGGTGTTTAATCTCAAGTAGCTACCATCCAAATAAAAAAATTATAAATATATATTTGAAAATTTAATACTGTTGTGATTTGACATTGTTTTCCACGGGACTGAGGCGTCCCCCAGGCCAGCGGGCTCGAACTAGTCAGCCCCGGGGGACTGAGGACGAATACGGAGACTATGCACACTCCGGAGACAGGGTTCTGGACCAAGTCTAACTTTATTATGTAGGAACAGCAATTTATAGTTCAGGGCAATAGGGAAGGGGGCCTAGGCAGTATTAGATTGGCGGGGGTGAATATATGTCCAAACAAGGAGAGGGGTAACCTGTGGAGGATGGTTATGTTGATCACGTAGGCTGAGTTTTTCGTGCCATACTGCCTGATTGGTGGGAATTAAACAAAGGGAGAGGGGTTTGGAGAGGAGGAAGAAGATGTGGTATAGCTGGACAGGGCCTGGTTGCCATTCTGTCTGAGCTGGTAGTCAGCGGCCATTTTGTTTAGCTGTGTGGTTGCCTTAGAGACAGCGTGTCGGCAACTGAGGAGCTAGGCCTTGTCGGCTGTGCACATGGTGCTCGCCGGCGCTTTTATTTCTCCTACATAACACAAGTGTATTTTTGAAATATTATGAATTATTATGAGCATCATATTGACATATTTCTTTCTGTTAGCATGATCGTTTCTATTATGAAGCAACTTAAAACAAGAAAAAGAACTTTCATGTATTTTAAATCCAGTCTCTTAAATCTTTCAATTTTTCCAAAATATTATTAAATTACCATTTAGCTTTGGGTAATGTATTATGAGCAGACAGAAAGAAATTTGTGAGATTGTAGATTTAATTTTTAATGATGTTCTACAGTCTATCTTAATCTTTCTTCCTTCACTGACTTGAGCAATCCATTTTTCTTTTGTGGCCATTTTAATGTCATTGAATTACACATCATTACTAATCTTTTTAATGTTTATGCTTGTGATGGGATCAAAACTTACCCCTGTTTTTGTTATTGCCCATAGAAAAATAGAATGGGCAAGGGTAATTTTTATGCAGTTTTGCCAAGTTATTGGCTGTATCTTCCATTCTCTCCAACACATTCAAATTCTTCATCATTCTTTCTTCTGGAGACCAATAATGCCTAAACACCTCTCTCTATATATATCCTTTCTTGGCTTGCATATTCTCAAAACTAAGTAAATCTAAATTCAATTCTTTGTAAAACATACACATACACATATTATACCCCTAAAAACTTTTCATACAATTTAGAGGAATAGCTTAAACAAATGTATATCTGAAAACTGGTCAGCCCCCCAAAATAAATAAATAACACTACCAGTATCTGAAAACCTCCTGTGAATTCTTCCATTATCTCGTCCCACTTCTATCACCCTCAGAATTAAAAACTATCCTGAAGTTGATGAACATTTCCTTGATATTTTTGACACATTTCTTTCACTCAACTATGGTTCCCAAAAGCATATATGGTGTAGTTTTGCATATTTTAAACTTTATATAAATGTAAACATATGGTGCATGTTCGGTGATTTGCATAATATTACATACATGTGTCTGTGGTTGATTTCTTTCCACTGGTGGTTTGTTTAATGATTGGTCCCACTTCTACAACTTTTCTTGCATCCATGTCCTTGCTAAGACTGGACAAGTATATTTCTCTGTCCCTTGAATATGGGCTTGACTATAGGACTTTTTTTTTCATTCAACAAATCTTAAAACATGGAGATTGGTTAAATGGTGATCCTGAGCTATGTAGTAGTGAAAAAAAAAGGTAAAACTGTAGGTGTGGTAATGTAGAAGACATTGCCCCAAATTAACTTGTAAAACCGGGAAAAAATATTTTCAAGTAGATGTTTCAAGTTTGAGGTTTCTCTTAGAAGCTTCATTCGATAAGTAAAACAAGGAAGTGTTGAGTACAGAAAAGGGCTGAACATTTTACGTGCAAAACATAGATGGAAGTATTATACAGAGACCCAGATATGTGGGTTTGGAAAATAAATGTGTCCCTCTATCCTCTCCAGCTTGTAAAAGATTCTCAAATTTAAATGAACCCATGTAAAAGTTCAATTCAGGAACATGGGCAATCAACCTGGAGGCAAGCCATAGTCATCACAGTCATGACAGGTTTTGTTAGGAATTCTAAAAGAATGACGGTGATAAATTAGGATTGTCTCAGCTGAACAACTGAACTCTGACAAGGATTCAGGGAATGTTCCCACAGAAGCTTGATTTGGATAAAGTATTTCTCTTTGAATCCAGAGACAGAGAGAAAAACATGTCTTAAAGAAAATTGTGCATGTAGCTTTTGGTACATTAGCTTGAATAAAATCAAATGAATAAAAAACCCATAGAAGTTTTCAGGGAGTACTGTGTTGGCAAAAGCATGGACATCCTGGACTAAGATGGACTGAGACAATGCTAGATATATTCAGAAGATATCTGAGCACCTCTACAGGCCATGCAGGCAAATATCCCAATGTCCTTTTCAGAAATGGCAAAGCAGAAAAAGAAAGGAGAGAAAAGGAGAAAAGGAGTAAACTTTTGGAGAACAGAGCCAAAAGCGTTTGAGGACAATAATCAGGGTAGGCAGCCCCAGGCAGCAGAATGAAAGACTAAGAAAGGTACTTTCCTTCCTGCCATAATAAGTTTACATAACAATATTTGTTCTGTGAAAATTCAGGATTGCTCTGAACCAAAGTCTGCCACATGTTTCCATGTGAATGTGAGAATTTATTTTGGTTATCCTGTCATTGTTTTATGACTGAACGTTGGCTCTGTGCCAAACATAAAACTTCTAATTAATCAGGAGTAACTTCAATCAGTCCTGATATAAATAATGAGATCCTGGTGTGAGATTTAGATGAGTTTGCATGAGGAAGGTTATGAATAATTATAGCTAAGAGAATAAACTGCATAAATTGACCACAATTTTTCACCTTTCTTGTACCTACATACTTGGCCTTTTCTCATGATGAGGGATAGGGTGGGCACTATTGTCTATTGACTTTGGGCTTGGTTATATGATTTACTTTGACAAATTAGATGTGGAGAGAAGTGAAAGTGCCAATTCTAAGCCTAGGTGTTAATGGAACTGGCTTTTTTATTGCTTATCGTCAGCAGCATTATTGTTGCTGCCCTACAGTACAGGTCCCAAAATGAGAATGCAGAACAGACCTGATACAGCTAGACTTGAAACTTGAAATAGAGCAAACCCATCCAACCCATCCTAGACCAACTTTCTTTAGCCAACCAAATGTTAGAGAACCATCTTGCTGACATGTAAGAAATAAACACTTTTACTTGTATTCCATCAAGAAAGTTGTTTTGTAGAATATCTGAATGATTCAGAAGCGTGGTATACCACTTAATTAATGTACTATAATTTTGTAGCCTTTACATTAATGATAAACTTTTAGCTTACTTTGAGTTCAGTTAATGATTAGGCTATTGTCCTTATGACCCAAGCTTAACAAGCTACACTCTGCCTTGTGATGCTGGAGCTGGAGCTCTGCAAACCACATATCTACCTTGCAACCTGACCCTTTGTTAGTCTCTATTTTTACTATTGATTGGAGGTTTTCAGGAAGATTATAAGGTCAGAGGAGGAAGAAAGTACTTACTTCTTCCTCTTTGCTTCCTCTTGCATTTATGTGTTAGCTTTGGTCATCATCTAGCAAACGTTTTCACATCAGCAGCAAAAATTCCTTCCCATAGTTGGATCTACTTTATAGTTTTATCAAACCTCACAGAACCAGCCTATTGTGACCCTTCAGAAACAACAGCACCAGATAATGGCGACTCTTCTTCAGAAGTCTGAATCCACCATTCTTTCCTCAGAGGTCTCAGCTATATTTTAGAAATAAGGAGACTCTAAACTTTTGACTTTAGGTTCTTTGAACTTCTTCAATTTTCCCTTAGTCCTAAGTTAGCTTCCCACCATTAATACCATTGTGAAAACGTTTTATTTTCTGTCTTCCTTTGCAATTAAAGTTAATAAATATATACCTAGTTAGTAATCATGTGTATTTACTTTTTCTCACTAAAATAATTACAGTAATTTCTATATCCTGACTTGATCTTGAAAAATTTCTTTGGAAAATACTATGAGCATTTTTTAGTGTGACTATCCATGCATATATTTAAGAAATTTTCTAGTGTGTACACCTAAGAATGGAATTAAGTCATAAGCTATTAACTACAAAACATTTCCCAGTGTTCTTCAAAGTAATTATGACAATTTTTTAAAAAATTAAACTTTATTTCAACTTCGAAAAATAAAATAACAGACAACAGGCAGCCTAACAAAATATGGAAGCATTATTTTTAAAAATTCTTATCTCATTAAATCCTAAAATCAAACTCTGTTGTTTCTCCAGTGTTCAGAAGATAAGTAAATGAGCAAAGATTGATTAAATGACATGACCAAGGTCTCCTTGTTAATGAAGAAAACGAAGGTAAAAAATGCTTAATCATATTCATATCTCATAAAACTAATTGGCTATGTCAATTTATACTTCCAAGAGTAGTAAATGAGAGTTACCATTATTCAACTTTCCCATCAACACTAGTAGTCTGACTTCTTCTCAGAGCTGTATAATTTTAACTCATTGTCACTTTATTTTGCATTCCTTAGATTATTGAGTTAGAACATCTTGTACATGTATAAAACCATTTGTGTTTTAGCAGTGGTACTGAAATTAAGTTATGGTACATTGATAGGAATAAAGAGCCCAGATCACCCCACTCCTGATTTCAACACTGTACTGTAAACATCATACAGAATATAATTTTCCTATATTTTCACACAATGTAGCAAATATAGCTTTAAAATTATATTTTAAAAAAAGAGGCTTTCACAAAAGTAGAGAGACTATAGAAAAGAATATTCTAACATGAATTGAGTAAGAACTGAAAACAAATTTTATGCCCACTTTCCTCAAATGTAGAAGTTGAAGAGGATTTTTGAAAGTTAGGGAATAAGCCTAACTAATAATATTTTAAAAGTGGCCCACATTTTAAGTCCATAAGCTACATCTCCAGAATCAGCTCAATCAGAAAATTGGGGGAATTGCCTTGCATTAACTAAACATCTGCCCCTCCATCAATATTCAGATGCATATATGACCACTATTGAAAAATGCAAAAATGGGTTAGTAATGGAATTAAGCCAGGATCAGGATATCAGTATCTGTCCCTTTAGTTTACTCTACAAAATTAGATTTTGCCTTAATCTTGGAAAGGTTATTTTTGTTTTCCTTTATCACTTTATCCATATTTAAATTGTTGAAGAGTATGAATTAATTACACAATGATACCAATACCCCTGAGGACACAGAAAAAAACACAAATAAAATCTCCAAAGTTCATCCTCTATCCATAAAATCTTCTTTGTTGTTAAAGTACAAAGCATAAGAGTATTGTCTAGATGTATCTAAGACAAAAATTTTCCTATGCAGAAAAATTAGCTAATAGTCTAACATCATTTTCAAAAATATACTAAAAACAAAATGCACAGTCTTTGGAAACTAGCTACATAATCAGACTCAAACATTTTGGCAAACTTTTCAAGTTTTTTTTGGATTTGAAAGCCATGGTTTAAGAACCAAGAACCTTTTATTTTTGAGGGGGTGATTAAGCTACTTAGCAGAAATTTTAACTTTCTTCACAGTGACAGGAAATAATAGAATGAAAAATATTTCTAGTTATGGGATTTGAATACTGAAGAGGTGAAAAGCAAATCAGACACTTGTTATTTTGATAAGGAGCTTTAATTTGGGACAGCTTTTCAGGTTTCAAGGATTAGGTCCTGTAAATAATGCTAATGTTGAGGTAGTGAGATAGATAGTACAATTATTCCTTTTGTTGCTTTGAGTGGTGCTCTAATGCCCAAGTATTCTCTCTGCACTGTGCCTCTTGTTTCCTCAGTTGTCTGGCTCACACCTTTGGAAGCACATGCTATATCTTGGCCCCATATGCTTTATCATGGTTATCTTTCTCCCTCGACAAAAAAATATATTACAATAACTCTCTTATTCTTTTTTTCTATATTTTTTTAAAATGTTACATTTAAAAAATATAAGTGGTCCCCATATACCCTCCACCCCTTCACTCCACTCCTCCCACATCAACAACCTCTTTCATCATCTTGGAACATTCATTGCATTTGGTGAATACATTTTGGAGCACTGCTGCACCACATGAATAATGGTTTACATTGTAGTTTACACTCTCCCCCAGTCCACTCAATGGGCCATGGCAGAACATGCAATGTCCAGCATCTGTCTTGCAGTACCACCCAGGACAACTCCAAGCCCTGAAAATGCCCCCCCCCCCCATCATATCTCTTCTTCCCTATCCCTACCCGCAGCAGCTACCGTGGCCACTTTCTCCACATCAAAGCTACAATTTCTTCCATTACTAATCACAATAGTTCCGTAGTAGAATATCAGTAAGTCTACTCTAGTCCATACTCTATTCCTCCATCCTGTGGACCCTGGGATGGTTATGTCCACTCCACCTCCATATTGAAAGGGGCCTCAGATTCCACATGGATTATGGATGCAATTCTCCTGCATGCAGTTGTAGCCACTCTTGGCTCCCTGGTGTGGTGGTTGACCTTCTTCACCTCCCTATTAGCTGGTCAGGGTAATTCCAATAAACCGGAGGGTAGGAATTGCAAGCCTGCTGAAGTTCAGGGCCTGGCTGTCACATGGACAGTCCAGACACTCAGATCTCCTGAGTAAACACCAACCCCAGCACCAAACACAGGTCCTGTGTTATTCTTATTTCTCAGGAAATCTATGACAGAAGTGTTTAACTGGGCAGAAACTGTCAGAGCAGCTTATATCAAATTGGCAATTCTTTATTTTACACAAATGGCATCCAATTAACTTTCCACCTGTGATATGGGTGTTGAATGATCTCTAGATTTTACCATTGCTCTCTTCTGACAGAGCTAAGATATCCTTTTGAAATTCTGTCCTCATTAGAAAACCTAAACAAAAAATTCAGAGAACTTTCTACCAATTATATTTCATGAACTTTATGTCAATCTAAAGTTAAACATGGACTAAAAAGATGTATTTGTTTATCCTTTAAGTAAGTTTAACTGTTTAATGACCGCATTCAAATTTAGTTTGCTCTTTGTAAACTAATTAAAATGTACCAAAAATAGTTTATCATCTTTTCTTTATGTATTTGTTGGATCAAGATTATTATGATGGCTTCAGAACTTTGGTTAGGAAAGAATCAAATACTGATATAGAATGCAATCAAGTTTTAACTTATTATTAAGTTGATGAGTCTAATTAGTAGATATTTGTAATATAGAAAAGAGTCATGAATTTATTATAAATGTGACATACCTACATCAAATGGCCACAGACACTCTTAAAATATATGTATAATGTCAGAATATTTGTATATAGTGAACTTTTCTTTTAAACATAGTGTTTATATTTTATAAAATTGCACTTTACATTTATTGTCTTATACTAATCCCAAAATAATCTTTTACAAAAGTATGCCATGCATTGATATTCACTTATAGATGAGAAAACAGAGCTACAATTAATTTAAAGAAATGTCTTAAACTCAAGACCATTTTTCTTCCCTCTATACCTCTCTAAAATAAAATAAGCTTTCTTAAAGATATTTGTCTGCAACAATTTCTTCCAAAGCTAAAGGAATATAAAGAAAATTTATAAAAATTATCACACCAACTTAAGAGAGAATACAACTATTTATGTAACAGTGAGAGAGAGCATCTTTTACAGAAAAGATCTGTTCAAGTTAGATGCTGAGAATATTTTCTTGGAAAATAATGAATTTTTAAGTAATTTCTGTTGTGAATGTAGCAAGAAGCTGTAAAAAGTAATAGCTTCCTGCCACACAGAGGGATATGTCACACTTAAGAATGACTCATTCAAGTCCAGGTTGGCAAATAAGTGAGCACTTACTGGGGGGCTTATGTGCAGTTCTTATCATTGTTGGTGGGAGGAGAGATGCCAGTTCTGAGCTTGACCGACCCCATCTCAGGGCAAATGAGAGAGGTCTTTTAAAATGCATGCTTATGTGCAGATGGGAAAGGAATGTGAAGGACAGCAAAGACTTCTAAAGAATGTAGTGTTATGGCAGATAATCTTTACAATGTTTCATAGTAAGGCAGAAGTTACATGTTTATAGGAACATTATGGGAGATCTATTGATATGAACTTAATTGAACTGATATTCTTACAGGTTTCTAGGAGAAGAGGTCAAGTTTTTATGGTACAAGGCTTACAGATCAGTCATGAGTTAGAAAACAATCATTTCTTGGGGCTTGCCTTTTAACTATTTAAGAATAGAATGTTACTGTAACTGAAGAGGGAAATAACTGGAAGGGTTGAGGCAGAAAATGCAAAGTCATATATACCACAGTACACCCCATTCCACAATTCTTACAATCTTTCTCCACTGCTTCTGCATAGATCCCTGAGTGTGGAGATGGGCTAAATCTTAGAGTCGGAGGTGTTGGGATAGGAGACCACAGCTACAATACAAACAATAACAGAATAAGCAAATAATGAGGACAGTGACAATTCCAAAAGCAAAGTAAAGCTCCAATGAAAGGGCAGACTAGTAACCCAGGAGGAAAAAAAGTCTATCTACCTAGATATCCAATATGGTGGATAGAGTTTTATAGGTGATTTAAAGTGTCAGTAACATTAACATGTTCTTCAGGTATATAAATGAAATATGTGGTACCAGTTATTACACAGGTGTCTCCTTGTGAGGCAGTGAGAATATCTTGTAAGATCACTTCTTTCTTTTGGACTGTTTCTTTAAGAGACCTGTGCCATCCTTAGTGTCATTAAGAGCTTGGATATTAAAATTTGCTAGGGCTATACCTTGTGCTAATGCATCAAAACCTCTAGCATTGGGAAGGAACATGGTGAGGGGCCATTCCCACCAGGAAAGAGAGCAATTTTGTCTAAACCTAAAACGATCTTGTAATGCTGGAAGACTCTGTAGATATTGGGTAAAATCATGGAAAAAGTACATCTCCCTGTCCAATTTTAAGGAAGATTTGATCATAAGTGGGTTCCACATAACCAACCAATTCCTGGTTAAAGTATGTAAGCGCCACAGTAAATGGACACATTTTTCCATCCAGTTCCTTCAGTCTGCCAGAATGTGAAGACTTTTTTGCACCTTTGCAATAGTAACTATCCCATGTGGCAGGAGACTTCTAAGCTGGAGGCACTGGTCCATTCAATACAAAGGGGAGTTTGAGAGTAGTGTAAAAGGCCATATTCACCAACCATCCAAGAGAAGCCATCCTAAGTTAAGATGAAAGATGGACAAGTTTTATTGAAATGTTCTTTGACAATAGAAGAGACAAAAGGAACAGAAGCAGAGTAATTATAAGTATCAGTATGTTTTAGGAGTTGCCACTTTGAAGGGCAGCTCTTATTTGCACTCTTTAGCCAATTACTCCAATTAGTTAAAGATAAGAGAAGGATATGCCAGGGGAAACTGGGTGCTGGCATGTATCTGTACACCTACCAGTCCAATTGATAGTAGGTTATTGCCAGGGTGGTAGTCCAGGCAAGGAAGATGTTAGGCCAAGTCCCCTGAGTCAGAAAAAGAAGCTTATAGGCACAAGCACAAATGTTCAGCAGGTACTCAGAGCGAGGGGGGGGGAGGGGGGGGGGAGGGGGGAGGGGTCTTCTCGGGCAATTAAAATAAAGTGGAACTTTATATACAGCCAGCAGTTGTTCTTCAATAATGTTGTACTTACTCTCTGCTCCTTCCACATCTGTCAACAAAATCCTATGGGCATATGACTGAGGGTTGTTTTTGCCCTAGCCCTAATTCATACCTCCTGTATTTCTAATATATAAGGGTATTGGAGCAGGGGAGAACAAAGGTTTTTGGCCTGTGAGACCAGGAACTCAACTTGCTCAAATGCCTTTTGTTCTTTGTTTTCCTAGTACCCTGTTTATCCTCATTTGATGAGAGCGTGTAAAGGTCTGAAAATTTGTGCTAAATATGGTATAAATATCCTTCAGTAACTTACGAGTCCTATGAAAACTTGCAACTGTTTAAGCACTGTAGGAACAGGTTGTAATTTTTTCTGTTTTTCATCCAGAATGTTGTCTTACAATACCAGATGACACCCAAGAATTTTACTGTTTCCCTAGGCCCTTGAATCTTGTTGGAATTGTCTTCCAATCCTCTAGCTTTTAACCTGTCAAGCACAAGACTTGTTTCTAAGTCTGCAAAAGAATCAGAGTTTAAAGTAACATCAATGTAATGGAATAAGGTAACAACTGATGGCAAGACAATTGTTAAAAACCCCAGGCCACCATCCCGTAGCAGATGATGTGACTTTGTAAATATCCTTGAGCTAAAACAGTGAAGGTCCATTGTTGGCTTCCCCATGTGAAAGCCAATTATTCTAGGGACTGTGACTCTAAAGAAATGTTGAAGAAACCTTTGCAAAATTTCAAACCACATGAGCAGTTCCGAATTTAGTGGTTAACTGATGAAGTAATTTGGCTATATTGGGAAATGCTGCATGTATTGATGGATTAACTTTATTTAATTCTAGATAGTCCTTTGTCATGATCCAAGGGCCATCTGGCTTTTACACTGGGTGTACTGGTTTATTGAAAGAACTTTGGTAGTCATATAATCTGTTCTCTAGTCAATTCTTTGACAGTTTCAGTTATTTCCTGATGTCTGCCTGGCAAGTCATATTGTTTTATGTGCACAATGTTCCATAGCAGAGGTAGAACCACCAATTTCCATTTAACCCAAACTTGTAAAGCAGCTTTGACCACTCACACCCACATAGGTAAGTGGAATTCTTCACAAGTGGCATGCAAATTTTGGCTCATCAAAATATCTACCTTGACAATGTTTTCCTGTGAAGAGATATATACACTACATATTCACTGGGAGGATAGTTGTCCACCCAGAATAAGATGTGTCCATCTTACTCTATGGCAGAGTTGCCATAGCCATCTACCATGACTCATTGCCCTTGATGTTTTTATAGGTTTACCATAAATTAGGGTGCATTTAGCCCCTGTATCTACTAATACCATATTTTGTTTTGTTTTTATAGGGTGTCCAGTGAATAGTGAGCTCCACATGTAACCTCTCATCACTTTGTAGGCCTTGTACATGTAGACAACCTTGTCCTTCCCATCAAAGAAGGGACTCTGCAAGATCCGCCCTATGAGATTAGTTTCTTATGGAACTGATGACATTATAGTCACCCAGTCTTCAGGGGTAGTTAGTATGGTAAATTGTTGTTCAGGTTTTAAGGCTTTCCATAAACCAACTAACATAACATCTGGCTTTTATCTAATTCCTCCAAAAGATCAGTCCACATTTGCTTGTAAGTTATTTCAATGGGACACTAAGCCATGGTGTGTATCATTAAAAGGGCTGTTCTCATTTCAAGTACATTATCTTTTGTCCTTCCATTGCCTTTCTAACTAGCTCTTGTTTCTATATAAATCACCTAAATCAGTCAAAGCTTCACCTACTACATATATTTCTTGGGTCACTAGTGAGCTTAAAAGGGCTACCAGAGTATCATATAATCATCCAGTTTTCTAGGGCCAGAATTCATAAGTTTTTTCCTAACTTCTCCTGAAAACATGGTACAATCAGGCCTGTAAAACTCTGATCATAAACAGCTTCTCTAATTCTTAATTCTCATAGCATGACCTGGCCTTCTTCTATTTTCCTCCACCCAGTGGTTGATTCAGGATTTCTACTGGTGTCATCCAAATATCTTGACATGTGAGAATCAGCCAATCCATGAAAGAATTTTGCATAAAATTAATCAATTTTTTCCTGAAAGCAAGATTGATAGTGTTATTAATCAAGTTTTCTGCTTCCCCATTGTTTAGACTGATCCCATGCACCCCACTGTCCCATAACCATACCATCCATGGTGTTAAGGATTCTTTAGGTTGTTGCCAGAAAATTTTCCCTAATTCAACCAATTCTCTGGCAGAATATTCTCTAACACTAACTGTTTTATTAATAAGTCCAACATTTAGCACTCTTGCTGGTGCTGGATGTTGTACTTTGGATTTAAATTTCCTCTGTATAACAGGCTAGACCTGATGATTTTGGGACTCTTCTTCAAGAACTTCTACATTGTTATCACTATACACATCTTCCAAGGGTTCCATGTTTTCAGATCCCACTTTTTCTAGCCAACATAGCCTGGACCCTTGGTAATGATTTTTATGACCCCATTAATTTTAAGAATTGATAGGTCAGTGTATCCATGTCTTCATTCTTTTCATCTAGCTGTTCTGAGACACCTGTGATGAAAGTGAAGGTGGAATTCTGTATTCTTTTTCTAGTTGTAATTCCTCCTTCATCCTGTGGAGTTTTCTGTTTTTCCTAACACAGTCTGCTGTAGCTAACCATATAGTCCATAACAACAGCCAGCCAATTGTTGTGGCAGTGTACTTGTTACGTTAATTAAATTTCATAATCATTTGTTCTTATAATATGTGCTCTATCCCTTCCAGCATTTGAGGGACATCCCCATAATCACATGGAAAAATGTTTTCATTAGATATCTGTAGTAGTTTGGCATTGTTAATGAATTCAAAAATAGATATTGGATTGTGTTTGTAAACTGCTCTGCTCCTCTGGACGTGAGTAAATTATGATTAGAACATTGATTGGGCCATGTCAGTAGGCCATTGAGTTCCAGCTCCCTCAGTGAGCAGTGACTCACAGAGAAACTATATCACAGAGAAGTGAGTTTTGAGTTTTGAGCTGGAGCCTAGGAAGTAAACACACAGGAGAAAAACACAGAAGAACAGAGACAGCTCCACAGCCACGGCAGAAGCCTTGGGAAGAGAGATAAGTCTTTCACCTGATAGTCTACAGCTGGCCTTGTGGAGTGAGCAGGGCAGTTAAACCTAGAGAGAAACAAACCCCAGGAAGAGAGGAACCCAGGAAGCCTGAACTCTTGGCAGACATTGGCAGCCATCTTGCTCTAACACTTGGCAACAGACTTTGCTGAGGGAAGTAATTGATGCTTTATGACCTGGTAACTCTAAGCTTCTACTCCAAATAAATACCTTTATAAAATTCAACAGATTTCTGGTAATTGCATCAGTATCCCTTTGGCTTTTTAATACAGAATTTGGTACCAGAGAGTGAGGTTGCACTTTTGCAATTACCAAAATGCTGGAATGGTTTTATAAATGGGCAAGAGGCATATTTTTGCAGGAATTGAGAGATGCTTGATAGAAAAGTCTTAGATTGCTTTGAAAATATTGTTGTTAGTAATGTGGATGCTGAAGAGATTCTTTGTGATGCCTTACATGTAAATGATGAATCTATTATTGGAAACTGGAGGAAAGGGAATCATGCTTTAAAGTTGCAGAGACTTAACAAGATTAACTCTTGTTTTATGGAATACAGAAATTGAAAATGGTGAGCCTAGACATTTAGCTGAAGGACTTTCCAAAGTAAACTCAGAGAATGAGGCTTGGCTTCTCCTTGCAGCTTATAGCAAAATGTTAGACAAGAAAATTAAGCTGAGGACTGAACTGTTGGGCACAAAGAAACCAGAAACTGATTCTGAAAATTCCAAGCCTCTGAAAATCAACCTTCAAGATGATAGTGCCCCATTTGAGGACTTAACTAAACCTGGAACTTATAAATCAGGATTGAAGATGCTATTACTCAGAAAGACTTGTGGAAAGTCTTACTATCTGATTGTTTGGACTCCTGCTTCTTGCATGCTATACCAGCAAGCTTTTTTAGAGTGCTGTATGAACAAAACCAGTCAGCTTGGACTAGAAGGAACATGGAAAGGAGAGATTGAAGGAGAAAGAGCTTTAAGAGGAAAATCATAGAAGCTGAGATCTGGAATTAAGACATCGCCTTAGGTCAAGAGAGGGACCACACTCATATACAGAGAGGGTGCATTTACCCCAGTAGCTAAAGAGGGTGTATGTTCCTACTTTCTATTTGGGGAAAGTTTTGCCACCTTAAGTTTCAGAGAGGGTGGAGCACATTCTTCAAGGACTAGGTTCAGCACCCCTTAGGTATGAGAGGGTTGGACCTGTCCCCCATGAATAAAGGAAGGCCAGGTGGTCAACTCATTGTTCTGAGAGGGTTGAGCCTATATGCCAAAGGCTAGGGAGGATGTTGTCTTCACTTCACTTACTAGGGGGATTAAGACTTTAACCTAAAGATTGAATAAAATGTGGTAATCACTCCAATGCTCTTGGAGTATGAATCTGGAGCTTGGTCAACATCCAGATGCTTCATGAGGGTGGAACCAAGAAAATGGTCATTGGGCAAGCCTGTGAAAATGATGGGTCCTCATTTGGTGCCAGGGAGAAGAAACTATCTTCTTAAGAATGACTCTCAGGATTTGAAATTGAATGGAGAGTGCCCTGCAGGTTTGCTGAACTTTGAGGACATGTGACTCATGTTTCCCTCCCAAATTCTCCTTATGGTAATGAAAATGTTTATCCTTTTTCTGTCTATTTGTGTATTGGAAGGACATAATATGTTTTGCAAGTTTCAGAGGTCTACAGAAAATTGGACTTTGCCCCAAAACAAAAAGTATTTCTTCTTGAACTGATTATGATATGATTTTGCACTTAGTATTGTTACTGAAATAAGGCTTTTTGAACATTGTAATGTATTTTTGGAATTGAGAGGGTGGAATGTACCATTTTGGCATTGTTTATCAATTCCAGAAATAGGTATTGGATTGTTTGTAAACTGCTCTGTTCCTCTGGGTGTGATTAAATTATGATTAGGGCTTTCATTGGACCACATCAGTAAGATGTTGAGTTCCCAACCCCTGGTGGGTGGGTCCTCACAGAGAAACTACACTGCAGAGAAGGGACATAGGTGTTTTGAACTGGAGCCTGGGAAGTAAACACATAGGAGGAGGACACAGAGAAATAGAGACAGCTCGACAGACATGACAGAGGTCTCAGGAAGAGAGATGAACCATTCGCCTGATAGTCTACAGCTGGCCTTGTGTAGAGAGCAGGGCAGCTGAGCCCAGACAGAAACAAACCCCAGGAAGAGAGAAACCCAGGAAGTCTGAACCCTTACAGATGTTGGCAGTCATCTTGCTCCAACATTTGACAACAGACTTTGGTGAAGGAAGTAGCTTATGCTTTATGGCCTGGTAACTGTAAGTTTCTCCCCCAAATAAATACCTTTTATAAAAACCAATGGATTTCTGGTATTTTGAATCAGCACCCCTTTGGCTGACTAATATCCTTCTTATTAAATTTACTGTAATTGGTTAACAATATCTTGGTTTGTTATTCTTGAGATTAAATACATGATACATGGAATATTTTTAAAATTTTTGAGTTGAAGAAATTTCTTTCCAATAAAAATAGCAAAAATAAATACTTCAGGTATAATTAATCAATTGTTTTAATACAAACCATTGTTAATCACTTAGGAGAATGCACTATTACTCTAACATTAGTGAAGTAATTATTAGTACACTATTTTTCCCATCATATATATAATATTCTTTGTCCATTCATTCTGTCCTTATTCTCTGGACCTATGGTTAGCATTTAATTAGTATTATATGGAAAGCTTGTTACCTGAAGAAACAATTTTCTAGAAACCATATATTAGTCTATTATGATTTTTTTTTGCATTAAATCCCAGTAATTTGAAACTCATTTAAATTCATAACATAATTTAAATTCATTATTTTAAAATTAATTATAGAAAAAGGGTCATTCAAGAAGTGCAAAATATACACGTTCTTAAAAAAAAAAAAAGAACATAGAGACCCAGATTTATCTACACAGTGTTTTAGTTTGCTGGCAGATTTACTTCAAGGCAAGTTTGAATTGAGACAAATTATTATTTAGCTTTAAATTGTAGTAATTTTAAAAATTATTTTCTGAGTCACCTGGAGAATTGGATAATAGGAAATTATAAATCATACTCATTAGTAATTAATTAGGTACTAACGTATTAAAACATCTTCAAATCCTCTCTTGAAATATTTCTAATTCAAATCAGAAATTACTTCCAAAATGCATTTTATCTAATTAAAATATCATTGCAATGCTTATTCAACACATCCTTTTTTCTTAATCTCATAGACATTGTTTACATGACGTGGCTAAACAATCACATTTGCATTAGTTAATGTCATATTATTCCAAGAGCACAAATGTCAGGATCACTGTGACAGTTTGAAGCTTTTCTGGATCCTAAAATAGATCATTTTCTTGAAGTTACTCTATTCCTGTGGATGTAGGACCTTTTGAATTTATTTGATTGGGTTGGGGTGAGCTTTGATTGGATAACTTCAGCAAGACATGACCCAGGGTGGGTCTTGGTCCCCTTGCTGGAGTACTTTATAAATGGCAGAAACATTCAGAGAAAAAAAGAAAAGGTGGCAGAGACAGAAAGGAATCCAAAGAGGCTGAGAGAGAGGTCTCAGTACCTGAAGGCTGGAATTAGTGGATTACAGAGTCTCTGAAGGGGCACTTAAGAAGTTCAAATAGAGGCGGTCCAAAGTAGAGGGGAGAGATGAGCTTTATGCCTGATCCATAGGTAAGCCCAAGGAGAAAGTAAACCTGGAGTTGAAGGGAGAGATTCAGAGTGGACAGTCACATCTGTATTTTACCACATGGCAGGACTATAGGATCACCAGCAGCTGAACTTCAGTGAGACAGCACTTCTGATGATGGCTCGATTTGGACAGTTTCACAACCTTAGAACTGTAAGCTTTAATTTAATAAATTCCTGTTATAAATGCCAAAACATTTCTGGTATATTGCTCCCATCAGCCCTTAGCAAACTCAAACAATTGCCAAAGGAAGTAACTGATAGAATGGGTATTAAGAATTCTGTTATAATTAGCATCAAATCCAATTAATCCCTTTTACCTTTATTGGGGAAAAAAAAGAAACAGGAGTGGGTTAGAAAAAGAATTGAATATCACACGTGTATTTAAAAGAAAATATAGGGAAACATCACCAAGATCTTGTAGTAGGTAGGGAATTCTTAAATCTTACCTGCAAAGCGCGAGTAATGAAATAAAATAGGTAAATATGACCTCTTCAGAATTAAGCACTTTTGTGCTTCAAATGACTTTGTTAAGCAGGTGAATAGGCAGCCTGCTCATTGATAGAATATTTTCAGAAACCACATATTTGATAAGAGTTTGATTTCCATGTTATTTAAAGAAATAATACAATTCAACAATAAAATGACAAGCAAATCAATTTAAAAATGGGCAAAAGACTTAAACAGAATATTTTTCAAAAAAAAAATACAAACGGCCAAAGAACACATGAAAAGATCCTCAACATATCTATCTGAAAGGGAAATGCAGATCAAAACTAAAAAGAGATGTCATTTCATGCCTTGCAGAATGGCCATTATTAAAAATCAGACCAACTACAAGTGCTGGAGAGAATGTAGAGAAGTGGGAACCCTCCTTCACTATTGATGGTAATATAAAATGGTGCAGCATCTTTGGAGGACAGTTTGGCATTTCCCAGGAAGCTAAATACAGAAATGCTATATGGTCTAGCAATCCCATTACTAGGAATATATTTAGAAGATCTGAAAGCAAGGACAGGAACAGACATTTGTACATGCATGTTCATAGTGGCATTATTTGGCATTATTCCCAATTGCTAAAAGATGGAGACAGTCCAAGTGTCCATCTGCCAATGAATGGATAAACAGAATGTTGTATATATACATGATGAAATACTATTCAGCTGTAAGAATAAATGATGTTGGGATGCCTCTGACAACATAGATAAAACTTGAGGACATTAGGTTGAGGGAAATAAGCCAAAAACAAAGGGCAAATATTTAATGGTCTCACTAATAGGAATTAAATATGATGAGTAAACTAATGGAGTTAAAGTATAGATTACTATGAGATATAATGTAGGTTGGGAAGGGGAAGCTGATGATGAATGTATGTAGAATGTTTAATAAGGGGGATTATAAGTGTTGGGAAATGGTTTGAGCTGATGGTAACACATTATAGTGACCAGAATCATCATTGCTGATTTACAAATTTGATTGTGACTGAAATTGGTAGCCTAGAGAAGTAATGTCAATTGAAAGGATGATCTAGGGACTATATAACAGTGATTTCAGTGATGGATGATGACTGTTTTAATAGTACAAATACAAGACTGTTTCTCTATTACAAGTTTTTAGAATATGAAGGTACATGGAGAAAATATAACTAATGTAACATAAAGATTATAGTTAAGAGTAATATTCTAATATTTTTACAGAAATGGTAAAGAAGATACTATATCCTGATAAAGGCCAATGATGGGAGGTATAAAAGGGTATGAAAATTTTCCTTTTGGGGTAATGAAAACATTTTGAAATGGACTGAACTGATGACAGCACAACTCTATGATGAAACTGAGAGCCATTGATTGTACACTTCGGATGCACTATACAGGGCAGGGACTGTATAACACAACAAATATGTTCAATGATGGACTGTGGTTAACAGCACAAATATGAGAATGTTCTCTCATGAACTAAAACAAATACACAATACTAATAAATGGTACTAATAATAATGTGTTTTTTTAAAAAAATACACCAAATATAATCTATGGATTATGAATAGAAGTAATATGATGATGTTCTTTCATTTGTAACAAATGTGCCACAACAGTGTAAGGTGTTGGTGGTGGGGCAATAAATGGGAATCCTGTATGGTATGCATGACCTTTTGTTAACTCATAATTTCTGAGATTAAAAAAAAGAAATAAAAAAGTTATTGTATACAAATGGACAAAGTAAGTAATTCTACTCTTATTCCCTCTCTCTCTTTTCAAGAAATATTTCTACTTTTTTCTTTCCTTTTGTCCCTTCTCTGTCTGAGAAATTTCAAGCTTCTAATCAATTCCATTTTGCCTGACTCATATTTCCTAATGATTCTTAAATTGGTTCTATGTTTAGTAAAACAAAAATATGAACCTTTAGGTTTGCATCTCTAGATGTCATGCATACTTACAACATTACACCATTATATATTGGATTCAATTCCTGGAGGTTAAGATTAGAGACTTTTAGAAGAGATATTCAAAGAGAAAGAACTAATATATAAAATCATGTCAGAAGAATTTATCTAAGTTTTAAATTTAAATATTTTATGCATCTACTTCTCCACTATGATACCGAGAATTAAGTCTGGTGAACTAGATAAAGATTGCTCCAATATATTGGTACTTCCATTTTCTCAAATATGTCTACCCAGTTCTTTTATTCTTCAGATCATTCTCTGTTTATTTTAATTAAGATTCATTAATTCAAGGACTTTTTTGTGAACATATTCAATGCTCAAGCATTTTTTCTTCCCCCTCACATTTTAATATAATATGTGCATTTTTAAATATTCACAAAAATACAAAATAAAAGAAATACATTAGAGAGGAAAGAATATTATGAAAATTTTCCTATTTTTGGTGGTTTCATATGCTCCAACAGATCAAGACAAAATAATCACTTAGAATCTTTCCCATGATGAAGATTATGGGGATAAACTAATATTTAAAATAATCTTGATAACCCATTTATTGGTTGGCTTTATGTCAGAGTTGATTAGATAAGACAATTTTCATTTCCAATCATTTTATATTGTACTTGATCTTATATTATTAAAAGACTCACAGTCTAGGGCAGGCAGATACCACACATCTTGTAGGGTCATATGAGAGTTGCATTCAGGAAAAGAGTGAATAAGCAGGAGCTTTGGGAGGCAGACTATCTAATATCAAGAAGGAGGGGTGCTCCATGGTTCCCACAGGAGAATATGATTGGCTTCTTTGAATCTTTCTGTGGGGTGGTAGGAGCTAAAATTCACTACTCAGGGATAAAGTAATATGTTCAATCTAGAGGGTTTTTGTCACAAATATTTTAAGTTATTTGTCCATTTTTGAGCCAGAACTTACTAATACCAGATAATGTAATCTAAATAGAGCCTACTGGACACACATGAATTTCTAAACAATATTATTGACTAAGATAGGCTAACAGAAAATATGACATTTTCCACTTTTCTTCTCTACAGATTTCTTCTCCACTCTTGACAGTTTAATATATACTATTCTTGACAGCCATAGATTAGATACCACCAGCAATAGATAATTGCTCTCCTTCTTTTAAATCTCTGCCAAAACTTTGAATTATCAGATATTTTGATTACGTTAATATGATGAATATGGACTCAGTAGTTGTTATTTTGTATTTACCTGATTATCGGTTGAATGAAGTTTTCTCTTCAGATGTTTACTCATAGTGTTCTTCAGCTTGTTCCAGTTCTTTACAAAGTATAGGACCAAGGTCATATATCTTGGAAGCATGGATGTTTGTAAAACTCAATCTCCATTCCTGTCTTATATCTTGGGCTGCTATGCTGTCAGTTCAAGATTGCTATCTTGCCTTGTGTCTTTCAGTTCCCAAGGAATTGCTCCTTGTCCTATTAATGAGAGATATCTGACCTGTGAACCTTATTCGTGGGAATAAAGTAGGGAGGGAAACTTGCAGTTAGGTTATTCAAGGTCCTCCAAATTTTAGCAGATGCCAAGACAGCATAGAAGATTGAGCCTTTGTTTTAGGCCTTAGACCCCACAAATCCAGGCATAAAACTGAATTTATTTTCCATTACTTTCTTCCTGCAAAGATGATGCAGATTTTTGAAGCTTTGTTTTCATTAGTTTTTTCAGTGACCACAAAGCAAGAATATTGTATAGAACTACTTTATTGAATTTTGCTCCTTAGAGAGGTAGTTTATTCTCAAGCACTAATGTAATTAATAAATAATGTGTTTATGCTTTTATATAATCTTTACAAATATGAATTAGAAATTCCTGAGAGCACAGATAACTGCCGTCTGACAGCTGTTGAAAGCGTCTTTCATGGTGAAGAATATATATTTCCCCTTACCCCCGCAAAATTAAAACACCTCAGGTACATATTTAGTTAACAAAATAAATTCTTTACAAGCACAGAAATGAGAAGTTCCCAAGATTCACAACTGTTCTCTGAACACTGTTCAATGAATAAATGTACCTGTGAAATCATTTAATCTCTAGAGGAATTGAATATAAATAAAAGATTTATGCCATTTGCAGTGTACTATGGAAGCACAGTAGAAAGAAAAGTTTGCATAATTCAAATTTAAATGATACAATGAATAGTCAGGGGAAAATAGTAAGAATTCTGCATACTGGTAAATTGATAAAACAATGTTATAGCAATAAAATGAGTATTGGAAACACATGAGTGAAATCCAATAGGAATAGTAATGAAACATTTAGTTCATTTTGACTTTTGTCATACTGAGAAGGCAACTATTACTCACATTAAAATGGATTACTATTTTAAAGGACTAAATCTTACAAAGTTAACCAATATGCAAAATGAAAAAAATTGCAGTATATTAAGTGGAGAAATTAATTTGGGAATACAGAGTAATATAAAAAAACTCAGATATTGATAGAAACACAAAACATGTATTGAATTTTTATTTTAATTTCCTAGGCTGCTTAAAGCAAATATTATGAAATGGGTTAGCTTACACAATGGAAATTTATTAGCTTACATTTTGAGACTGAGAAAATGTCCAAATCAAAACATCCTCAAGGAGATGCTTTCTTCCTGAAGACCGTTTACCAGTGATCCATGGCTTCTCTCCAAGGCACAGGGAGCTGTCTGTTGGTCTGTCTGGGTTTCATTGCTTTCAGCTTCTTATTTCCATGGATTTCTGTCTTTTTTTCTGAATTTTATTCTCTTATAAAGGCCTCCAGTAATAAAATTAAAACGCTTTCTGAATGAAAATTTTCTGTGAGGTAAGTTACACCTCATCAAAAGATCCTACTTACAATGGATTTATACCCACAAGAATGGATTTAAGATCTTATTTTTCTGAGTAACATACAGCTGCAAACTGTCACAATATGTAACTAGCTTTAAGTTGTTTATGTTGAGTTTTCATTTATTCATGTGTGGTCTACCATGTAAATGGCATTCTACTAAAGAAAAAATTTAAATATAATGAAGATGGCTTCCATTGTTATGAAATGTAGAGTTTACTATACAAGCTGACAAACTATGCTTGAAGATTCAGGTTACTTACTATTTCTATCTCATTTAACAGCTCTGTGCAACAAAATTTTCTACATCTGTTTTGCCCACTGCTATTGGGCACTTGAAATGTGGCTAGTGAGAACAAAGGAACTGAAATTTTAATCTCATTAATTAAAATTTAAACTTAATGACTACATTTGGCTAGTGACTACTATATTAGACTGAGCAGTAGAATTATTTTAAGGATCAAATGTACATAAAGCAGTTAGCACAGTGCTTAGCACACTGACAATGACAATGCAGAAAACCTGGGAAAGAGAAAATTATTTTCAAAACTAGAAAAATTTCTCAAAACTCGTATTCATATTTCTCAAAATTTCTCAAAATTTCATCCATTTTATAATGGATCATTCTTGAGTAATAATACAATAGATATCACTTTGATGCTTATAGGAAGAGTATTAAATTTAATTCACATGGGATGAGCATTAAAGTAAAACAAACAATCTTCACATGTCGTCAACTCCTCACAAAGATGATTTCAAATATAAAGAATATTTAAGAGCAGGGGCAGATACTGATTATCACAAATGGGAGTTCTGAAGGTCTTTGTTGTTTTCAAAACAAGGGATATCTTGCTCTGCAGAAGCAACTTCCTGTATAGCAACAGAATTTTTTATTGTCTTCAAGCCTTGGTACTTTAGATTCACATTTGTTTAGTGGTGTAGCCCCTCAAAAACTTCCACCATGTTATGAATATATTAAAAACTATTAGTAATGGGTCATTCTATGGCACATTTTTTTACATATTAGGGTAGACATGTTCAAAAATTACTCATCTATTGGCAATGATGCTATTTTATAGAGTATAAGTATTCTATAAGATAAATATATACTCAAGTCAGTATGACATCTAGACCAGTTCATATCATAAGTAGAGATCATTTTCACAAGGAGGTGCGCACTGGAAAGAATGGCTGTTCTCAGAATCCAGAAACATTTTCAAATTGAGAACTTTGAAAAAGAATTGTGTAAAAGAAATATATGAGTAGACTTCTGCTAGGTATCTTCTGGAAATTGTTCCACCTCCACTCACCACCCTTCTCTGTTTTGTTCTGTGGCTCAGAAGACTGATCTGTCTGAATGGCATCAAAAGACTCCTTTATCCTCTGGATTATGTTTAGGTTTGCAAATGGGAAGCTCCAGGATCCGTGGTTGGGAAGAAAGTGAGTTTGTTCTATTTACCCCTGGCTCTTGCCTTGCTGTATCATCGTAGTTTGACTTCTTTCCTCTACAAATTCATGTATTCTAGTAGGTATCCCTCTTTGTTAGAGCTACCTTCCCATGTTCAAGAATGAATTCCTATTCTGCTTTTTCAGGAAAGGAAAACTCCCTTTTGTTCTTAGCCACAGTATTACTTGTATGGTATACTTAAACTTCGTCCTTTTATTTTAAAATTACTTTTATTAAACTTACTAAATAGCCTTTGTAAATGTGAATTGTTTCCTGCTCGGCCTCTGACTGCTAGAATAACCAATCTTGGTATGAAATTGTGTTTCTAACTGATTGAGAAACCTGGATAAAATATGCAACACTTTATTGCATGAGGAGATTTAAAAATCTCTTCCAACTCTAAGCTTTTGGGATTATCAACCTTAACTGAATAAAGGACATAACTGTTAGATAAGACATTTTGCTAGATGGCTTAATCATATGAAAGAGAGAACAAAAACCTGGATAAAGAAAAAGAGACAGAGACTGAATACGATCAAAGTAAGAATTAATATTCTGGCAAGGCAATCACCTAGATGGGACTTGAGCAGTGATGTCATTCAGGAATTGAGAATGAGACAAGAAGCAATATTATATCTAAAGGAAGACAAAGTAATAATATTATTCAAATTTATAACTACACATTAAATAAAATATATAGGGGAAAAGTAGAAGAACAAAGAAAACAAAACTTAGTCCTAGGCAATTATTTCTTTTATATTTTGGTGGGTGTTCGTATACTCACTGTTGCTATGTAGAGTGGGACAAGTCATGCAGTATGACGCTTTGAATGAAGAGTCAAATAACCATGGAAGTAGTGATTTGCTTATTGATCTGTTTTGTGAACCCTAGAGTTTACAGAAATTATTTTTTTTCATATATAACATATATTGAAATTCTGTGGTGATATGACTAAAGCAGTATAATTTGACTATATCATAATTCTTATCATAACAGCTCTTTCCATTCTCACACACTTACCCTAAGAGTCCATGCCAACTTAAAAAATAAATTAAAATCTTGTGAAGAATTAGTACTTCCAGCATTCTGCAAACTGTATTTCCAGAGATTACTTGTTCTTATACTGAATACCTGCAAAATGTAAAGCATTCTAGCAGTAATAAAATGTAATGCTAAGGGCACAGGCTCTGGAACTTTTTGTCTTGGTTTACATTCCAGCCCCATAATTATTTGTTGCGTTGGTCAAATTAATTACCAGACCAATATGAAATATAAGCATTATTCAGCTCCAAGTTTTACCAATAATTAGCAAAATACACTAAAAGGGAATGACAACCAACATCACATCAATAATTTATTGTATGCAGCTTCCTAAAATCACTTTTCTGTACCAAGACATGTTTTGGCTCACAGAGAGAGAACCAATTGTGCCTAGTACAAACAGCATAGGAAGTAAATTAGTCCTGGGAATTCCTAAGTTTTCAAGAAATGCTAGTCACATATCTAGAAAAGCTAAATGATTAACTTTTATTCTCAGGCACATAACCATGGCTCATACATCCATAAACTGCAGGATTATCAACAATGAATAATCCGGACTGAATAGGATGTCCTGATAAAAGGATTCTTTAGATAATTTGTTCATAGAAACACTTGGAAGGCACTTCGATTTCACTATTAGATCTATCAGAAGAGATATCTAATGGAAATCATTTTACAGTTTTACTTAGACATTACATATATATGAAAAGTTGCATTTTTCATAATAGACCCCACCTGTCAATAAATTAAATGTCCATCAATAAATGAATGGGGAAATAATGAGTAATAGCATATTCTTTCAGTAGAGTGGTATACAACTTGGAAAATGAGTGAACTAGAGCAATATACAACTTCAATGGATGAATTTCATAAATATTTATGTCATACTAGTGAATGAAGAGGCAAAAATGTGCTCGCTGTGATTCCCTTTATAAAAAGTTTGGAAACAGGCAGAATAAAACTCAAACTTACAGAGAGGCATATGCCTGTCTAATCTTACAAAGAAGGATATGAATACTGTAAGTCTGGAGAGTAGTTTTCTTTGAGAATGATGGAACTATTTGGTGAAATGATATGGAAAGTCTCCAGAAGTATCGTAATGTTCTATCTTTTAAATTAGAATGCTTTTTCTTCTCCCACTGGAGTATTTAAAAAAATAATTTGTTAGCTTGAAATATTATGTTTTCTCCCATTTTCTCTAAATGGATTTTACTTCTCACTAAAAATGCCACAGGAATAATAGACTAAATTGAAAAATGGAAAAGAGGTTTCTTTTCTTTGTTATTCACAAAAACAGATACATATTTTACATTAAATTGGAAATAGTCTTTAGTCCCATGTCTGATTGGTGTGGAAGAATATTTTGAAGTACTATTTAATTCTCAGGGTGAAGGTTGGCATTAGAGTGCAGATTGTCTGTATTGGCTTGATTTAATTTGTTGTAATGTATTGCTTTTGTAGTTCAAAAAGAATCTACAATAAAATATTTGAAGAGCTTTGGATTGACAATTAGTTCAGATTTTACAACACCATCTTTAAGCAGCTCTCTCAGTTGCAGGAACACAGAGGCTTTGTTGACTGCCTTCCCATAATCTATTATTTCATCATGGTTTTGTAGCCTGTGGTATAATAGTTTGATTTTATCTCTCATCTCTAGAATGGGCCATATTGGCACCTTCTCTTGCAAAAGTTGTTGCTTTAGAATCTGAACTCAAATCATTATAAACGGGATCAAGTCCAAAATATTGGTTAATGAAAGCATGCAGTGAAGCTTTTGTGATGAATGTGATACCTTAAAGTGCAGCAATTTTACTGATGCAAAACACACAAGCATGGATATGAAAGTGGTGCCCAGAAGAAGCTAGACTTGAGAGAATTCAGCAGTATTGAATAGTCGCATGATAAATTATTCTGGGCTTTATAGGTATTTGAAACATGGAAAAGACCATGTGTTCTTATGTGAATGTGAGACAAGTACCTATAATCTCCTTTGTCTTTTGATGGTATGAGCTGAGTTTTGTGTTGTTTGCAGTTAAATACATTTTACCTGATATAAGGAAGACCTGAATAGTGACCAGAGAATTGTCTGTTATGCTTTGATATATTTTATATTTTACATTTCTGAACCTTTCATTTGTATGGAATAATGATATTTTCAGTAAACATTTCACATCTGAACAAAACCACAATACTTTAGAATATGTCATAAGTAATAAAATGCTAATCTAAAAACTGTCTGATATTTTTCAGTGCTACAATCTGTAGATTTTGACTTTTTGTCTTTAAGCTATATTGCAATTTTTTTCAATTTTATTGATACATATTAATAAAGTATAAATCAATTCAAAGAGTTTAGCCAATGGTATTTGGTGTAATCATATGTTTGTGCATTCATCACCCCAATCACTCCAAAAGCACTTTCATTATTCCAATAATAATAACAAAAAACAAACAAACAAAACTCATCACCTCTCAATCTCTCTCTGCTTTGCCTGGTGTACATAGCTGCTATTCTTTTTTCTTCTCTCTAGCATATTTGTATTTATATTTTGTAAAAACAGTCTTATAAATGAAATATCACCCCTATTTGTGTTTTACATAAGGTTTTACTGTCTTATACAATCCCATGTTACAGTTTTTAGCCTTTTTTCCAGTAATTACATGACCTTAGACTTTTCTTTTCAACCACTGTCACACTCATATACTAACACTGCTAGTTACAAACACCATGATATGTTTTAAACATTTCTATATATTTCCAAAGATTTACAAAGAACTGTTTTACCAATTCTGCACAGATTAACCCTCAGCTTTCCATTCTCTACCCTTCTTCTATTTTCTGGTGACCTATATTCTAATTATTAATTCCATGAGTTTACACAGTATATTTAGTTCATAAAAGTGCAATCGTACAGTACATGTCCTTTTTTGTCTGGCTTGCTTCACTTAACATAATGTCCTCAAGTTTCACTCATATTGTCATATGCTTCACAACTTCATTTCTTCTTACTACTGCATAATATTTCATCGAGTGTATACACCACAAATTGTTTATGTATTCATCAGCTGGTGGACACTTGGGTTGTTTCCAACTTTTGGCAGTATATTGCAATTTTGAATAGTGGAAATATCTCTGAAAGGGAAATATAAAATACCTGATAATTTCAAATAAATATAAAATATTATCTATACAAGTAAATAATTTCTGGCAGGTATGCAATCATTTATAAGAATTTTATAAAATAATATTTGTATTATTATGTGACACTGAAATGTTCTTATTTACTCCTCCCTGTCCTGACATCTCAAAAAAAAAAAAAATAACCATATTTTTTAGCACTTAATTACTCTCCTACATTCCCCTACAGCTAACTATCACTTATCAGCCATAACGACTTCATTGATCTTATAGTGGTGTTCTTGCAAATAATCTGACTGCAAATAATCTGACTGCTAAGGAAGATCAGATTGTCTTTGGAGACTGGGCATAGAAAGCAATGTTTTGAAAGTTTAGTCATTAAAACACAATTCTTAAAATTGATCAGAGTGAAGAAAGTGAGTGAGGAACAAAGTAACTAAAGGCATGACGTTCCAAAATGTAGGTGAATATACAAAACAGAAATATTACAAACCAAATTCTAAAATATTTCAGAAGAAAAATGTGCCCCAATCTAACTTGAAAAATTAATTCTAGGATTTGTTAGATATGTTAATTTGTTCAAATAAAAATTAACATATGAAAAGGAAAGGAAAAGATACTGAAAATAGACTGTGAATTAAAGCAACAAAAGAAGTAATAGAAATAAACCTTACATGTGACAGCCTGTCACCTCCATAAAATAGGGTTGTATGGCAAAAAAGGCAGCCGTTGCAAAGAACTGTGACACTGATATTCAAGAGCAGCAACAATGTTGGTCACATAGACATTTTTAATACAAATATTAATGTCATTAATCTTCTTTCAAAAATCACTGAGGTATAAACATGAGCTAGACTTGCATTAACAAAGAATGTATAAAAAATGAGTAGACCACATGCTCTGTTGCTCTTTATACAACATATGCTTCTGTTTATACATCTTATACATATTATAATAAATTTATGTGATATGAAAGGGAGGTCTGGGCATTCCTAATGCTTGGTTCACCTGTCTTATAGAGAGAGCTCACAGTATAGCCTAAGAAATTTAGGAATTTATGTTTCCATATGCTTCTTTTTGTTTCTTTATATGTTATTTCCTAGAAATGGGTTTAAATGAGATTTACATTATAGAAATTTTGTTTACTTCTATATTGCTGTATATCATATTATTCATTACTAATGTAAACATATACCAATACCTGAAGGAGAGAAATATTTCTTTATATACAATTTCAAAAATCACAGTGTATAATAGAAAATACAATAAATATTCATTAATTTTTTCAAGTTAGAAAGTATCTATATATTCAAAGCACTTCCAGAGGCTAGAGAAAGAAGATGAATCCCTGCAAAGATGCTCATCATTTAGTAATCCAAACAATGAGAGGAAACAAATTGTTATGGGGCACATGTGGTTCTATCAGGTTTGTAGTAGGTGATGATTTCTGAAATTCAAGAGATAGGCTTGGGTATCATGTGGAGATGGTGAAGTTGTTACTATTCCAGAAAACAAAAGACCTACTCCAAAAAACCTACAGATTTACAAATATAAATTATTAAAAATGATAATGATTATAAAACTAATTAGAGACTCTGTAAAGTTAGAAATTTAAAGGCTATTATATAGACATCCTATGTGGGGAAAAGACATTCAACCAAAAAGGGGAAAAGAATGAATTAGAAAGTCATGAGTTAAATGGTGACTATAGTATTTTAGGATTTGCCCACCTACGTATAAAAATTTTTCCCATAACTGGTGAGTTAACCAACAAAGAATGTTTCATTTCTGTTTTTAAATATAACAACATATTTTCTCAAAATATTAACAACAAAATCTTCAGTCTTTCCCTTGTAGTAAGGATGTTTTAAAAAATCATTATTTTACATTGAGAAGGAACACAAGGTTAAAGCCCAAGGAATAGTAATGCTTAATGAAATACTCTCCACAAATCCTTTAAAAGGATTAGAATGTAAGCTTCTTAAGTCAAAATGTCTGCTTAACTTTTTTATGATTTGTTGCTCTTGTTCTTTTGTTTTGTTATCCCAAATTCTGCACTCAATAACTGTTTACTATATTGAACTCTGCAAACTGCCAATATTATATTAACTTACTTTGTACAGAATATTACTAGGTACACAAATATTGTATATATTTTACCATATCAGTGTCATATAAAACCATTGAAAAGGAGCACACAGGTTATTATTTCTAAGTGACTAAGTCAAGCCAAATAGAGGTGCAGAAATTGGTCAGGTTACTTGGAGATAACAATAAAGTCAAGACTAGAACCAGGTGTGTTCATCTGTTAGCTCAGATTTTATTCAAATACAACTATTACATGCAAACCACTGGAAGCACATAAGTGGCCTTGCTTATGCTCTCAAATAAAGAATCTACATAATTCAAAATAAATAAGCTTTCAAAGAGGAATGCAGTTTATTTTACCCAAAATTATTATTATAAAGGCTAAACTTTCAGATCTTATAGAAAATAAAAATAGCAGTTTTAAAGTTTTCAAAAGTTATTGGAAGATACATTAAATGATAGTAACATGAAACAGATAATTTAATGAGAGTTTATGGAAACATATCACTAATTTGATAAAACTGGTTCATTTTATAAAGAAATAAGTTCTTATACATATGGTTGAAAGTTATTTTGTAATTTTTCCGTGACACCATTACCCTCCTTTCCAGATATAATATTATGAGATCTGAAATTTGGTATTTATTCATCCTGTACATATTATTGAATATAATGACAGTCATTATTTTTTCCTTTACTAAAACTAATACTCATTAGAAAATATGACAGAGACAAAGACAGCACTAAGAAGTAAGCTCCAAAATCAGGTAGGAGATATTCTTCTGGACTCGTCCACCGCATCCTTTCCTGCACAGCTTGGGAGTCATGCAGAGTCAGCATGGCCTGGGTCCCTCTTGCTGAGGATGCAGACTCTGGAGTTATTCACAGCAGCAAGATAGAACTATACACATATCCAGGTTCAGGGACCCAAGTCCACAGAGATCCAGGAAGGAAAAGGAGCAGTTAAGGAGTGCTACATACAAAACAGCATCCAGGGAGGGGTTGGGGGAAAGAAAGAGAGAGACTGTGACAGAACGTTTGGCAAGAAGTACACACAGTCAATCCATTTAAACACAAAATGGACCTTTCTTGATTGATTCTGCCCTTTCTGGATCCCCAGGGTGGGATACACTAGAGATAGAAAAACCTCATGGAAAAAAATGGGGAGAGGGGGTCCACAACTGAACTGTTGTATGACAGGACTGACCCATGAACTGAAAGTGTAAGGAAAAGAGGGTATTGAGTATGGGAGAGAATTTAAACAAATCATAGGAGTTGGGCGGAGAAATTTACACAGAAACAAACAACAGATCAAGATTCCTAGAGAAAGAACAGAGGAAATGAAGCTTTTACCTGGAGGTGAAACAACTGCATGAAAAGTGTAATTTTAAAAATTGTACTGCATATGTAGGGCAAGATTCAAATGAAGGAGAGCTGAGAAATTCAGAAATTCAGAAATTAGCTAAATCAATTCAAGGAGATAAAGGAAAATATGAATATAGAGCTAAAAAAATTAAGAAGACAGTGTTTGAGCAAAAAAGAATGATTTAAAATTATAAAAAGAAACATAATAGAAATTATGGGGATGAAAGTTACAATACTGGGTATTAAAAAATATAGTAGAGCCATACAACAGCAGATTTGGAAAGTCAGAAGAAAAATCAGTGAACTAGAAGACAGAACAATTGAAATTATACAGTCAGAAGAAGAGATGGAGAACTGAGTAGGAAAAATGACCAGGGTTTAGGGAATTGAATGACAGTATGAAGTACAGAATATATACATCATGGGTGTCCCAAAGAAGAAAAGAAGGGAAAAGGGACAGAAACAATATTTGATGAAACGATGTCCCCAAATTTTCCAACTCTTATGAAAGACAAAAATATACATGTCTGAAGAGTGCAATGTCCTCCAGAAAAAGTAAATTCTAATGCACTTACTCTGAGGCACATAATAATCAGTAGGTCAAAGGCCAAAGATAAAGAAAAATTATGAAAGCAGGAAGACAAAAGCAAGTATTCCCTTATAAGGATTCCTCAATAAAACTAAGTGCCAATTTCTCATTCAGAAACAATGTAGGTGAAAAAATAGTGATATGATGTATTTAAGTCATAAAAGGAGAAAAACTGCCAACCAAAAATCCATTATCCTACACAACTCTACTTAAGAAATGAGGGAGAGTTCAAAATAATCACAGATAAACAGAAACTGAGAGAACTATCCTATGAGAATTACTAAAGGGAATTCTGAAGTTTGAAAGAAAAGACAGGAATGACTTGGAATAGTGTGAAGAAATGAAGTTCTTCACTAAGGATAACTAAAAGGGTGAACGCAAAACTCAATAGTAGTATACCCTGAATATATAACTCTACTCTTTAATTCTTATAACAGTCAGAATACAATTAACAAGAAAAAAGCACATTTCCTAATAGTGGACATGTAAAATATAAAGAGGTAATGTGGGACATAAACAACCCAAAGAGGGGAAACAGAGGGATATGAGAACAGGGAACATGTGTGTTATTAAAGCTAAGCTGGTATCTTTACAAATTTGTAAGTTATAGACACACAAACCCCAGGGTAACCAAAAATAGAGTATTTAAAAAATACATAGAAATTGATGTGAGAAACAAATCAGTCACTTACATCAAAAAAGATAAACTATGAAAAAGAAGTTACAGTAAAGGAAAAGAGAGGCAAAAAAAATGATATGACACAAAATCAAAAGGACAAAATGGCTCAAGTAAGTATTGCTTTTACAGTAGTAATGCCAATTGTTAATGCATTAAACTCCCTGATCAAAAGACTCAGATAGGCAGAATGTATAAAAAAGCATGACCCAGTTATATTTGTAATATCAACTTACATTAGACCCCAAAATAAAGTAGGCTACAGGTGAAAAGATGGAAAAATATATTCCATGTGTATAGTAACCAAAAAAGAGTTGGGATAGTTATACTAATATTGAATAAAATAGAATTTAAGTCAAAAGCTGTTACAATACACAAAAGAAAAACAGTAGTGATTAACACAAGGCAATCAATCAAGAAGAGATATGTATGCCCTTAACCACTGTGTCCCAAAATTCATGAGGCAGACATAATCAAAACTGAATGAAGAAATATATATATATCTACAGTAATATTTGGAAACTTCAATACACCACTTTCACCAATAGATAGAACATCTAGAAAGAGGATTCAAAAGGAAACAGAACTTGAAAATGTAATAAATGAACTAGACCTAAACAGCAGGATATACATTCTTCACATGTGTGCATGGATAATTCTCAAAGATAGACCACATGTTGGGTCACAAAACAAGTCTCAATAAATTTTAAAAGATTGAAATTATACAAATCATTTTTGATGATCATAATGAAATGAAGCTGAAAGTCAATAACAGACTGATGACTGAAAAATCCACTAATATAGGGAAGTTAAATAACACACTCTTTAATAATCATAGGGTCAAAGAAGAAATTACAAGGAGAATCTGTATAGGTCTTGAAAATAAGGGAAATGAGAACACAATATACCAAAACTTATGGGATACTGCAAGGCAGTGCTGAAAGGGAAATTTAGAACCCTAAATGTGAACATTTAACAAAGAAGAAATTTAGAGCCATGAATGTGAACATTTAACAAAGAAGAAATTTAGAGCCATGAATGTGAACATTTAAGAAAGAAGAAAGAGCTAAAAATCAAAGACCTATCTGTACATGTGCAAGAATTAGAAAAAGAACAGCAAGCTAAATTCAAAGCTAAAAGAACGAAATAAAATAACAAGAATTATAAAAGAAATAAATGAAAATAAGAATAACGAGAGAGAGAGAGGATTAACAAGACCAAAAATTGATTCCTGGAAAAGTTCAACAAAATTGACAAACCCTTGACTAAACTAATAAAGAAAGAGATGGGGCATTAATACTGACACCACAAGAATAGAAAGGATTGTAAGAGAATACTATGAACAACTGTATGCCAACAAATTAAACAATCTAGATGATGGACCCATTTCTAGAAACATTCTATAATAACTGTAGAAGAAATAAAAGATCTCAACAGACCAATTACAATAAAGAAAATTGAAACAGTTATCAAAAACCTCCAAATAAACATAAAATCCCAGGCTTGGAAGGTGATTTCTATGAATCATTCCAAGAATTAAAACGAATCCTGTTCAAATTATTACAAAAAATTGAACAGGAAGAAAGAGTACCTAATTCTAAGGGGTCAATACCACCTTAACACCAAGTCAGATAAAGACACTACAGGAAAATTACAGACCAATTTATCTTATGAATATAGATGCAAAAAAAATATATCAACAAAATACATGTAAGTCGAATCCAGCAACACATTTAAAGAATTATACACAAGGACCAAGTGGGATTTATCCCTTGTGTGCAAGGATGGTTCAACATTAAAAAAAAAAAATTGCATAATACACCACATTAATATAATGAAGGGGAAAAAAGACATGATAAATTGAATCGATGCAGAAAAGACATTAGACAAAATCCAACTACCTTTTTTAATAAAAACACTAAGAAAAGTAGAAATGGAACGAAACCTCCTCTATATGATGAAAGGCATATATGAAAAACCTACAGATAACATCATACTCAATGAGAATGACTGGAAGTTTTTCCTAAGATCTGGAACAAGACAAGGATGCCCATTGTCATCAATGTTTTTCAACATTATATTGAAAGTTCTGGCCATAGCAGTTAGGAAAGAAAAAGATATAAAAAGCATCCAAATTGGATAGGAATTAATAAAACTTTCACATTTGAATATGACATTATCATATAAGTAGAAAGTCTTGAAAAATCTACAAAATGCTACTAGAGTTAATAAACATATTCAGCAATGTGGTAGGGTATCAGATCAACATGCAGAAATCATTAGAGTTTCTAAGTAACAGTAATGATAACTGAGGAGAAAATAAAAATATTTCATTTTTCAGAACAACTAAAATAATTTAAGAGAATCAAATATCTATGAATAAATTTGACCAAGGATATAAAGGATTTATATACCAAAAAGTACAAAATTTTGGTAAAAGAAATCAAAGATGATCTAAATAAATAGAAGGACATTAAAATACTAATATCTCTAAGATATCAATTCTACCAAAAATGGTATACAAATTCAATGCAATTTCAATCTAAATTCCAACAGCTTATTTTGCAGAAATGGAAAAGCCAATTATCAAATGTATTTGGAAGTGTAAGGAGCTCTGAATAGCCAAAACCATTTTGATAAGGAAGAACAAAGTTGGAGACCTCATACATTCTGCCTTTAAATGTTACTTCATAGCTACAGTGGTCAAAATGATATTGAGCAGGGATAAACATATAGGCTTAAATGTTGAGAATTCAGAAACATACCCTCATATCTATGGCCAGTTGATTTTTTAAAATATATTTTTAATAGAGAAGTTGTGAACTTACAAAACAATCATGCGCATGTGTGGAATTCCCATTCAACACCCCTCCAATAACAAACTAGTCTGTCCGTTCCAGAATCATCTCCTCAACAAATGGTAATGGGGTAAGAGGATGTCCATATACAACAGAATAAAGGAGGACCCTTATCTCATACCATGTACAAAAATTAACTCAATATGAATCAAAATGGATAATTACCAGGATCATAAAATTCTTAGAAAAAAATGTAAGAAAGCATCTATAGGATCTTGTATTAGGCAATGGTTTTTGAGCCTTTACACCTAAAGCACAAGCAACAATAAAAAATAAGAGATAAATGGGATCCCATAAAGATTATACATTTTTGCACATCACAGAACTTCATCACAAAAGTAAAAAGACAATCTACTCAATAGGAGAAAATATTTGGACATAACCTATCTGATAAGAGTTTGATATCCAGAATATTTAAAGAAATTTTACAACTCAATAATGAACAGACAGATCATTTTTAAAATGGCCAAAAAACTTGAATAGACAGTTCTCCAAAGAGGATATACAAATGACTTAAAGGTATATGAAATTATTCTCAGTACCATTAGCTATTAGGGAAATTCAAATAAAAACTACAATGAGATACCATTTCACACCCACTAGAATGGCTGCTATTAAAAAAAAACAAAGAAAATTACAAGTATTGGAGAGGATGTGGAGAAATAGGAATACTCCTTCTCTGTTGGTGACAATATAAAATGGTGCATCCATTACGGTAGAGAGTTTAAGCAGTTTCTCAGAAAGCTAAGTATGGAATTAACACATGACCTGCAATGGGTCTAGTAGGTATATACCCCCAAAGAATTGAAAGCAGGGACTCAAACAGATATTTGCACACTGAAGTTCATAGTGGCATTATTCACAATTGTAAAAAGATGGAAGCAAGCCAAGTGTCTATCAACTAATAACTGGATAAATAAAATGCGGTGTGCGTGTGTGTGTGTATATACACAATGGATCACTATTTGACCTTAAAAAGGAATGAAATCCCAATATATGTGACAATATGGATGAAACTTGAAGACATTATGTAAAGTGAAATATGTCAGATACAAAAGGAAATATGCTGTGTTGCTCTAATTGATGTGAAATATTAGAATAAGCAAAATCAGTATCTGGAATATAGGTTACTAGGGACTTAGGTGTAGGGAATAGGGAGTTAATGTTTAATTTGTACATAACTTCTATTGAGATTGATTGTAAAGTTTTGGAAATGGGTCATGAGAAGGTAGCACAATATTGTGAGTATAACTAACATTGCTAAATTATATATATGAATGTAGTTAAAAAGGGAAATTTTAGGTCATATGTATGTTGCCAGAATAAAAATTAAAAAACAAAATTTAGGAGTGTACAAGACAATGAACACTGTTTTAAATAATGGTCTATAGTTAATAATAGAAGTACAAGACTGTCCTTTCATCAATTCAAAGTAATAGCAAAAGGGAGGGATATACTGGAACGCTGTTTTTTTACCTAAGTTCTCTGTAAACTTACAACTACACTAATTAAAAAAATTTTTTAAACCATAGGATTATGCAACACAGCGATATAAAAGCTATGTAGAACATGTCCTTTAATTTTTGATTATTTGTTAATTCCTAGTTAAATAATTTTATAATGGAGTACTTAATTGTGACTGGTTTCTATGAATTTTAACTACCATTTTGGAAACAACGGGCATTTATTCACATTTCTGTTCCCCTTATTGTATGATGTTTTATAGATAGTATCACCAGTTGTTATTTTTCTTTCAATGGACACTTTCCTTTAGTAAATTAGCTTAGAAATTAAACTCTGAAAGTGAAAAAAAGTGGAAGGAAACTTTAGAAACAAGAAACATGTCTGATTAGTGCTATATTATCAATCCTATAATATTTTTACAGGCATCTTCATTTTTAGCCTTTTGTACTTAGCATGAATTTTCCCATGATCAAATTATATGATAATAAATGCCCTGGATTTATTTGACAGAAAATATATGCTAACTGATCATATTGAATGAAGTGTCATGTCACTCTTTTGAAGGAATTGAGTGAACTGACTTGGCTTTAATTGCTATAAACAGTATTGTTCATTTTCAATAACTGACTCATACCTTAACAAATATTATACTGATTCTTATACCAAAAAGGAAGGATTTGCAAAAATAGCTGTAAGAATTATATATATATATATATATATATATATATATATATATAATGTAGGATTAGCACAGGAATAAATAGACCAAAGGAATATTCAGAGAATGTAGAAATGTTTTTTTCTAGATTTGGAAATAGATATGTCACTAACAGTAGCATTAAATTGAGAAAACTTTTTACAAGTAAGAATAAAGATGGATATTTCCTTCACACCATGTCTAGACTTATATTCTTTATGGGTTAAAGATATAAATGTGAAAGATAAATCTCTAAAATTTGAAAGAGACTATTCCTGTTCTCCAATCTGTTATCCCTTTTCATAATAAATGTTAGCAACAACAACAAATAAAACAATAAAAGACAAAAAATTATATTATGACTCAACCATGGTCATGTAGGACACATAGGCTCAAAACTAAATTATGATTTCCAGACTACCTTGAAAGAGATGTGACAAAGCAGCTACATTTTCTTGAATGAAAAGTAAACAGAAGTTATGTTCACAAATTCTGGGGAAAAGCATTTAAGAAACTATGTGCATGTTTTATTTTCCCTTCCATTCTGTGATAGACAAGATGGAGAGACCCTGGGGGATAACAGTCACAAGATAAATGGCGCCTAAGTCTGAATAGCCTAATGGAAAATGCCAACTCTATTACCTTGAAGATTGCTGTGTATTGCTGTGAGTGAGAAACAAACTTCTATAGTTCTCAAACAATTATAATTGTTATATTTTTGTTGTTGAAATTTAGCCTGCCCTAATTAATACATAAAATTAATAAAATATAATGAAGAATATCTTGATGAACTTAGAGACAAAGATGAAGAAATATTTAAAGCTGACTGAAAATACAAAACCTAATATAAAATATTGAATTTTATAAAATTTGTATAAGAACATTCACAAAATTTATATTCAGAGTACTGTAAAACTCTATAGACAGACTTTAAAGAATACCTATATAAGGAGAACTATTTTGTTTATAAATAGGAGGACTTATCATAAGGTGAGCAATCTTTTCCAGCTTTTTTGATTGATTCAAAGGAATGATGATCAAAATCCCATTCATCTTTCTGGGATCACATGAAGATTATATCCCCTAGAACTCAGAGTATTTGGATTAGTTATGTTGAGAAACACTTCCAAGCCAACTTCATATCATATGACCCTCATGCTCACTATTCCCTTTAAATGGTGAAATGGAGGCTCTATGCAGAGATGGAACCACCACAAGATGGAGGCTTCCTGGTTACTAGATACTCTGCATAGAGGAAGCTATATGGAAAATCAACTGATCAGTGAGAGCCTTTGCATGAGTGAGAAATGATTTTTCATTTTATTAAGACAGTGAGATTTGGGGGATATTTTTGTTGTTGTTAATATACAATACCCTAATTTATACAATGAAACATGACAAGCAGATTCTAAAATGTATTTGGATGAACAAAGAGCCAGGAGAATCTTTATTCTTTGAAGTAGAGTAAGGTAAGTTTTCTTGCCTTGTCAAATATTAAAACTCATGATTAAGCTAGAGTAATTAATACAGTGTGATATTAGCATAGGTTTAGAAAAATAGACCAAGGAATAAAATATTGAACACTACAAACTGTGTGAAGAGAAGATAGATTGAAGATATTATGCCACATTTAACTAAGATTTACTATCCATAACATATTGGGAGAACTCTTATAAACCAAATTAAATATATATATATTTTCAAAATGTGTTGCCAGGCAATTTGTGGAATGGAAAATAAAATACCACTTTACAAGAAAGTATAAAAATTGCAAAACCAAACCAAGACAAACAAACAAAAACATTTACTATAATGTGCTAACAGAATGTTGGAAAGGAGAATCCACATTAAAAATTCTTATGCTATAATAGTATGCATTCTGAAGAAGAATTTGGTATTTTGTAGTGAAATTATGAATGCAGAGATTCTTGATTAACTTGGCACATTGTAAGCACTCCTGGTTTTATCCTTCCTGATAAATATTTTTATCAATCAAAAATAATTTTTTCTTCTTTTTCTCTTTTTAGAGACATAGATTTGGAACAACAATGATAAAATGAAAGGAAATAATGGCAACAGATCTTGAAAGTTAAAAAGTAGAAGTAGGTAGATGAGTGGACCTGAGAGAGCTAAACTCTAAGATTGCAAGGAGAAGGCTAAGAAACAAACATTTTTACCTTGAAGAAATTTTACCAGAAGATTCAAGAAATAACACTTCCAGTTCCCTTTGAATTGGAGTTGAATGGATGAAAAGCAAACACAAAGACCACTGGAGTGCTAGTTCTTTAAATAGCTAGATATAAATGCCCTCTAACACTTCATGCCTTTACCTGAGCACAAGTTTAAAGATTTATGCTACCAAAAAAAGGGGTTTCTGGACAGCAAGATGCTAGAAACAGTTCAAAGCATGGGTATCACACTCAAAACAACAGGTATATTCTCTATAAATACTGATTGCAGAGAGCTTTAAAAAAACAAAAAGCAAATAAACAAACAAAATCATTTCTTTTAAAATTCTCAGATATCTGGGAGCCAGACATAGCTTCAAGGCAAGAAAATTGGTGGAATATTTTCTGGGGTACTTGACCAGACACATAAGACATAAATGTATGGATATTGGAAGTTCCCCAATAAATAGTCCATCCAGATCTCCCTAAAGTGAAGGGAAAGCTAATAAAAAGTTATACCTCACATACACAGAGATTCTAGTCAAGGTTTTAGTTACCAAATGTTAAACAGTATCAGAAAACCAGGCATTACCAGATGCCTGAGAACAACCTGCAATATGTATGAATAATAAAGTGTAAAGCAAATAAATAGAAACAGCAAAATGTAGAAGAGATTATTCAGGTAGGAATTTGCATTATGTAATTTAACTTCTGTCATTTCAAAAATATTACCCGGAACTGAAGGCCTGCATTTCCATCATGAAACAACCCATGAATAATGATTGAAAATAAATCCACATTAAAGCACATAATTGTAAATTTCAGAGTACTAGACACAAATAAAAAAATTCAAGCAATAGTTTCATACGACTGAGTAGTCCCAATAGCCATGAATGACCTCTACTCTTGAACCCTTGCCCTCTCTCTCTAAATTGACATCTTTAGACACAAATGGAGTTTGTTATTAGCAGTTGACTCATGAAGAAAATTCTTGGTTTTGGTTTACAGACAGTTCTGCACAATACATTTGAGACACCTGAGGGTAAATAGCTGCTGCACTACAGTTCCACACTGAGACAGCCTTGAAGGACAGGGGAGAAGGGAAATATTCCTGATGCACGTAACATCTAGGAGTGAACCTGGTCGTTAAATTTGCCTATAAGGAAAAATGGTCCAAGTAAGGATCTATGTCAAAATATATACTCTGCCTTAAGGCTACATGGTTGGGCCTTGTAAGAAATACAATTAGAAAATTAGTAATATGAAAGTGTGAAGAATAGTTTTATATACAAACCTCTCTGAATGGGAAGATAGTGAAGATATTTATGTCCTATGTTAATGTTCACTAAAAAAATAAAATAAAATAAAAAGTGACCTCAGCTAAGATTCAATAGATAGGTAGAAAGGATGAAAATTTTATGTATGAAAATTTTATGTATGTATATGTCATTCTTTTTCCATAGCTCCTCCTGTAATTTTGCAATGGGTTCATGAACAAAGTGACTGAGCTGCCAGGGGTGATGGTTGTGAATGGACTCAGAAACATGGACTTTTACTCATCAAGGCCAATCAGGGAGAGTTGAACTCTAAATTCTTCAGTATGTCATCATTCTGAAAAGAGAACAGCCAGTTAATTGGTGATAGGTTGATTATATTTGACAGCTTATGTTGTGGAAATGTTGGCATTCCATTCTTACTAAATTGAAACTTATTCTCCATAAGGATTTGTTTTCTATGCCTGCAATGCTTCTGCTCAAACTATGATGCATAAACTTAAAGTATGTCTTATCCACCAAAATAGTATTTCACACAGAATTACTTTTATTCAAAGAGCTCATTTCAGAGCAAATGAGGTAGGACAATAAGCTCATAATCATGGAATTCACTGATCTTTCCATGTTCCCCATCCCTCTAAAGTAATTGACTTGAATGGTAAAAGGGCCTATTTAAGACTCAGTTATAGTCCTGGCTAGGTGGCACCATGCTCCAGGAAGCAGAATATGCTTTAAATCATCATCTAATAAATGATGTTCTTTCTCCTAAAACCAAGATTCATGGGTATAGAAATCAAGGAGGGGTATAATCTCCTGTTACTATTACCCCTACATGCCATATATCAATACACAAAGAGAGGGTTTAATGTACCGCTAGAGTATTTGAGCCTGACAGTCAAAATAAAATTGGGTCACTACTGTACAATGGGAGTAAAAAAGAGTATGTCTGGAATGCAACAGATCCTCCAGGGTGTTTCTTAATATGTCCATGTCCTGAGAGTAAAAAAGAGTGGAAAAATTACATAAAATCCTATTAAGAGGACTGCTAAGAGTGCAGACCCTTTAGGATTGAATGTTTGAATCACTCAAGTATGCAAGCAACTGCAGAAGACAGCTGAGGTGTTTGCTAATTGCTAAGGGCTCAAACTCCAGCATCACACAAAAAACAAGAGCTTTTCAGAGATCATTCAAAGATCTATTATTATACATCTCCTATTCTACTTTTCTGATCTAACTCCTAATGATAAATAAAAATAGAAGGAGGTAAAAAAAAAAATCACACACCAAAAACCAAAAAGGCATTGTACTGATTTAGGATTTCCCAACTGTGGAACTAATCACTCTATGGTATATAGTGGGAATGCAGGCTTAGGACACAACAGAAACTTTCAGCAAAAGGACCTCTTTATTACTTGCACAGCACAAAGTATCTAAAAGAGCAGGGAATAAGATCCCATCATAGTCAGTGTCCAGAGTGGCCAAAACTGCTCAGGTCGGGGTTGGTAGATGAGCTGCCATCCACAATCCACAGTCCACTTCACCTTGAAGAAGAGAGACAAATCTATACTGTTTTAGTGTGGTATTTATCTACCCTGGGGTAGGGGCCCTGCTACTGAGAATTCCTGCCTTGATTAGCATCTGCAGCTGCTTGTTCATGACTTCTGGGTTTTGAGTAGGTCTGGCCTTTTCATTAGACTTAACATCTCCGTTGTGGAATGGAAAGAGGCTGACACAGCATTTCATGGTAGAAGAGGAGGCAGAGTGGAAGTGGGGTAGGTGAGCGCAGGGTAATGACTGCTGAACATGTCTCTGTACCTTCCCCAGCACCAACTATAATATTGGAAGCTGAAAGACAAAGGAATAATACCTTCAATGTTCTGCTAGAAAATAATTTCCAGTTTGGAATACTAAACCTAGGTGATTTACATAACTATTTTAAATTAGTTTTCATATACTATTTGTTAGGAAGCTACTTGAGAATATGCTATGCACATAAAAGTAAAGTAAAAGGAATGTATAGACCTGAGTGAAGCAGAGATCCAATGTTAAGGGCAGAGCAAATGGATTTGGCTGCATGCTGGTGAATGGTCACCCCACAATTACTGCTGTGCAGCAGCCCTAAACCATACAGATTGGAGCTGACTCAAAAATTATAAGGAGGGACAGTGTAGGGCTCCTTATCTATGGTCTTTCAGTGAAATCTCCCTTTATGTTTAGGATACATATTGATGAAGGTATTTGGCTCCACTGAAGTCTGGTGTGTCCTTTTTTAAACAACACCTTGACAAGAGCTTTTTGCATTCTTCTATCTTACTGTGTAAAGGAAAGTACAAATCTGCTCAAATAAAAGAAATTCACTTCCACGTTCAAATGTTCAAACTACATACAGTATATGTATGTCAGTATTTGTGGGAATATATATATAATACAAAATAAACAAAAAAGTCTGTCCAGAAAAGATAAGGTGGAATTAAAAATTGCAAGTATTGCTCCTTGGATGAAAATTTGTAAATTGATATTACTTCTATTGAGAAATATTTCTCAATATTTAAATTATATATCCACTTATGATTTTTTATTGTTTGACCTAACAATGTATTTCTAAATATTTATTTTACTGATAACCTTGCACATATGTAAAATTATTTATATCTGTTTAAGCTTACGCTTTGTAAGATTATTTGAAAGTTCTAAATATGATAGTTACTTGAATTTGTCTACCTTCTAGGTAACTAAATAGAAGAGTACGTCAGTAGAAAGTTCTTCATGACATACTAAAAAGCACAGAAAAAAAGGTGTGGTGCAGAACAATGTGCTTAGTAGCCTACTATTTGTATAAAAATGTGAAGGATATGTATTTGCTTGTATATACAAAAAATCACTTTAATAGGATTCCTAAGGAGCTAACTGCATTGCCATCCCTCTGGGTAGCAGAAAAGGGGGACTGAAAGAAATAGAAACAATAGAGACTTAATCTTTTAAAATATGTTAAATATTGTCCTAATAAAAGTGTAAATTAAATTTTAAAACGCTATGAGGTTGGGGAGGAGGCTAAAGGCAATGAAGAGAAGGGAAATTATATGCTCCAAGATCCAGCCTTCTCTTTGAGGATATATATTCTTAGGAAAACTGGTCACAGATCCCTAGGATATATGCAGGAAGATAAGTTATGAAGAGTTATACTATGGTATGTTCTTTTGCACTTAGCCAAAAAATTCGAGATATAATTCCAGCAATATTGGTAGGTCTTAAAAACATGTATGTGAAGAAAGAAACAAAACGACATCTTATAGTACAATGACATTTCTATAAAATTAAAAATGCATATGCAAAAAGTAACATCTTTCAAGGATATACACCTAACCAAAAAATGCTTATTAAACATTAACATATGGACCTAAGATGAATGGGAGAAATAGAAGTAGCTATGTACTGCTATGTAAAAAATTACCCCAAAACTTAAAACAACAGTTATTTCCTTACAAAGTTTCCGAGGGTCAGCATTCTACCAATGGTTTAGTTGAGTGGTTATCTTTAAAGGTTTCTCTTGAGGTTGCAGTTAAAAAAAAAAAAAAAAAAAAAAAGGTGAGCCACTATAGCATAAATATGCTATAGGCATCCAAAGGCTTAAGTGAGCTTAGAAACTGGAGGGCCAACCTCCATGGGTACAGAATTTTTATCTGGGCTGATTTGAAAGTTTTGCCAATGGATCGTGGTGATGGCAGCCAAACCTCGTGAGAGTAATTAACAACACTGAATTATATATTTGTATATGATTAAAAGGGGAAATTATATTTTCTACACTGATATCCAATTGTCCATATGTATGTTTATACATATTTATATATATATATATAAACTAACTCATTCTATGATGTCAACATCACTCTAATACCAAATCCAGATAAAGATACTAGAAGAAAAGAAAATTAAAGACCAATTTCAATTATGAATATAGATGCAAAAATCCTCAAGAAAATACTGGCAAATCAAATCCAACAGCATATTAAAAGAATTGTAAAGCATGATCAAGTGATGATCAAGTATGTTATATCATTTAGTAGCATTTTGTAATTTTATCCATTAATGTCTTAAATGTCTTTTATTAAATTTATTACTATGTAACAATTTTTGCTGCTATTGCTGAATAGATTTTTATTATTACATTTTAAAATTAGTTGTTGCTGCTATATGGAAATGGTATTGGTTTCTGGATCTTGAACTTATATCTGATATCTGGCAACCTTGCAGAAATTTCTGATTAATTTTTATTGCTTCTGGGTTTCATTGGATTGTATATTTTGAGAATCATATCATCTTTAAATGACTAACTTTACAATTTTTATATTTCATTTATTTTTATTAGCTTCTTATATTACCTCAGACTTGTAATGTATTCAATAATAAATTCTTCCTTACTTTAATGTGTTTATAGTTTTCTTCAAGAAAAATTTGTGCTCTACACTCTATTATAATAAGGTCCTATTTATTCTTCTACTTTACTAAGGTTTCCTTCTAAATTTATTAGGGCTTTACATCATGAATGAGTCTCCATCTATATAGATTCGTTTTCTGAATTCACTTAAATAGTTATATTGCTCTGTATAACCTGATATGATGCATTATATTGGCAAGTTTTCTGCTGATAAATTATCTTTATGTTTGTCAGGAGAATTTTACATTTTGATTTATATAAATTTGCTTAGCATACATGTGTATTTACTTTGATAAGTAAAATAAATATATGTTTATTGGTTTTAACATTGTAGTTCTGATTTTGGTCTTGAGGCTCTACTAGTCTCATAAAATGAACCAAGTACATGCTACTCTCTTTCTGGTTACTGAAAAACAGAAATAGACCAGGGCTTTCATGTTTTGCAAAGTTTTGCTAAAATGTGTTTCTAACTACCTTGCCTTAGCATATTTAGATGGAGATTTTTGACTATCAATTGTATGGTTTGCATTTGCCCGGTATTTGGTCAAGTTTTTCATTTCTTCTTGAATAAGTTTTGACACATTTTGTATGAAATTGTCATTTTGACTTTTGTTTAGAAATTTATCAACCTGCAGTTTGCTTTCACAAGATTCTTTAACCCTTTATATAGCAAAAGTCTTTGTCTTTTCTTGATCACCATGTTGGATTATTTTTACATTTTTATTTAGTTATTTCTTCTCATCTTAATTACAATTTCATCTCTTACACATTCCTTTCATCTCTTACACACTTTGCTTAGCTCTAAGTCTTTTTAAAATTTCCAACTTTTTTCTCAATATATGATGTTCTTCGAAAAATTTTTTCCCTGTTTTTAAAAGGTTCTGTGAGCATCTGTCTTTCTGCAGATGGCCAGATTTTTCTTTTCTTTATCTCATCAAGATTCACACTTGAAGTGGTCAATCTTAGTGACATTTTCCCATTTAGAGCAGGCCCAAGGCATTGAATCTGGTCCTATGTCGGCTAGTAAAAGCCAAGCTCTACTTTACCAAGGTAAACTTGGTAAGAGTCTCTGTTACAGACCTGTCTTCTAACCTTCTCTTTTTAGCTTATTATTTGTTTCAAAATTTTAGTTTTTTTTCTTCTTTATTTTGTGGAACCTCAGCTACTTTTACCACATAGTTTTAAAATTATTTCATACAGATTTTTAAAATGTTTTAATAAGAAAGGTTTTCAGATTATCTCTGATGTCATAGTTATAGAGACCAACAAGCAGACAAAAACTTGCCTGTATGAAGTTTAGCTAAGGAGTTAATTCCGATTCGTCAGGAGCTTTCTTTTTTTTTTTTTATTCCTCCCCACCTTGCAGCTTGCTTGCTGTCTGCTCTCTGTGTCCATTTGCTGGGCATTCTTCTGTGATTTTACTTGTCTCCTTTTTTGTGGCATCACCATGCTGACTCTGCTCTCCGTGGCATACCTGTGAGCCTGCCTTCACAAGGTGACCCCAGACGTGTTATTAAACAAGTTAAATAATTCTATTTCCAATATTTGTTTCCTGATTTAACAACTGTTCCTACAGGTGGCTAAATAACACAAACCTTGACATGCAATAGTAATAAGTCAAAAATGCACCTATTTTAAGACACAAAAATGGGATTTTGCTGCCATTGGCTGTCATTCACACTTGAGCTCTTGTCCACCCTTATCCATTTCTTATGGGACACCATTTATTTCTCCCTTGCTGAAAACATATAAAAAATGGTGTGCAAACTTTTAAAAATAAATGGTACATTCAGCCTAGGCTGGGACCAGTGTGCCTTGTTTTGCTTGATGAACCATTTCACTGGCTCTACTGGCAATAGTCCTATAGTCTAATGTCTACAGGTGCTAATAGACCCAATTTTTCATTGAACATCTTATTGGTAATTCTAATTTATCCCTCCGCAAGACCAATGATACCATCCCTCTATGGAATGCATCAGGGGACCCTCAATTCCTTGCTACCAAGCTCTTCTATACCCACTATCTGAGTTCTGTGGAACATATTAAGCTCCTTTACTCATACTGTCTCTGCAACATTGGGGTCATTCCTGAAGTCCATGTCACTTAACAGGAACAATGCTCTCCATTCCCAGGACTAATCTGGGTGCAATTTATTAGATTTTATTTTATTCAGATATTTTTCTTCCAGAAAAGTTAACTACTCAAGTCAACTTCTATCCAATACGATGAGATGTTACAATCATGAAATTAGTTAAATTTCCATTTAGAGACATTAGTTAATTTTTAATTGTAAAATTAATTAAATGAGAGATTTATATTTAAGAGTTTTACTTCAATGTTTTTCCCTAATGAAAGCTGAAATCGATATGTCACTATGATATTTTTAGTTTTGTGTAAACACACGACTTAGTTATATAATTATGCTCATACATAACTTTGAATACTTGTCTGGAAAACCTAATTAGTTTGTTTTTAATCCTATTCTTTCCAAATAATGCATTTTTGTTAAAATATCAATTCATTAAAAAATTACCTGAAAACAGATTTGATATTTTTCCTTATTTATTTAATGACTACTTGCAAAATGCATAAGATAAAGCAGTAAAAACTATTAGTCAAGGAAAAAAGAACTAGAGATAATATAAGATGAAACAAATCTGACTTTAATACCTGAACCTAAAATCTTGTTTATACATTTACATGAAACTCAGGCATTATAGGACTCTATTCCCCTTTTGACTAATGGCTTCTTTTTAAGATTTGTTTTAACATGTGTGAAATAAAGTTGCAAAATTCACATAATGTTGATAACTTTTCCTATTAATTTTTCTCTTACTCTTTTATATTAATCAATATGCTACTAATAGCTTCTCATTTATAAGTTGTACAAACCTAATCACAGTTTTGGATATTGCTATTATCACCTAACCCCAAGATGGCATCTGTGTGAGTGTGTGTGCATGCATGAGCATGGATGTGAGTGCATGAGCATGGGTATGTATTGTGAGTGTGGTTATGAATTATCCAAATCACTTTCAGATTCATTAGAATTCATAACATTACTTTCCTAATGTTAGTTGGGCAAAGTTTTTCAATATTTTAACTGCATTTCTGAAAGCCTAATATACCCAAAGTTGAGGAACAGATATTTCATAAACAATTACAATTATTTACTTCAAGTTAATGCCATAGAATGAAGAACTTTTCCAAATGGGTGAAATCAGGACACTCAAGAAAGCCATTTTCTGTGAAAGAAATATTTACATACTTAAATATAATTCTATTCAATAAACTAATACTGAGGAACTGGTTTGGGAATTTTATGAAGACCTAAATACAGTTTCATCTTCAAAAAACATAGAATTAAAATCTAGTTGACTGGTCAGAAATTCTAGCATTGGACACAAAACATGAAGGATGCATGAGAATTCAGCAAAGAAAGGTAAAAGGGAATAATGCAAGCTCCCCTTAAAGGCAGTCATATTTATCTGACTTATTTACTAGGTCTGGGTTGCCTGGAACAGGGCAGAGCACAGAGTTGGTGTTGCATTCATGTCTATTAGCTCAATGAAGGAATTTCAGGAAAGGTGCGCTAAGCAGAAGGGACAAATGAATATTTGTTTATGCTTTTCACATTTTAATTTTAAAAAGGTCCAATTTCTCCCACATTATAATTTTCTCCAAAAATGCAAACATATAGAAAATTTCAAATAAATTATCTTTTATTCAATAACATTTACTTGTTCCTCACATGACTATTACCTTGAAGAGTGCATGAGAAATCAGCTCATAATTAAAACACAACCTAGAGAAGAAAGAAGTAAAGACAACCACAACAGAAATTAAAGAAAACACCATATCCTATTTATTTCACTTTAAATTTCAGGCTTTTTCTATGAAGTCAGTGTGTGGTACACCTGGTTTTTTTGTGGACCACCTTAGTTCTTATACAGAATTCACAGATGTATTGGCATTGCAAAAATCTGTATTTTCATTTCCAGTATGAAATGTCTTCTGGCTAGCAGTCCTTGAAACAGTCTCCTAAACCTTCTCACTACAATACTTAGAAAGAGACTTAAAAAAGATGAACTTGTACAACACTGTGAAATGAGACTCACTGTCAACTTATTGTCAGAAAAGGAGAGGAATTTCCATTAACTACAAGGCCAATGGTAGTGGATTAAACAAACAACAGTATGATGCTGCTAGTGTGCCTGCCTGCCAGAAAGTAGATAGAAAAACCTTTGTTTCCTCCCCCTCTCAATATTTCTTGGGTCAGAAACACAAAGTCTGAACCAAGCAGAAAATGAATAACAAACAATTGACCGATAGCCTGCTAAATTTTAAGCACTATTACAGCTTCCCATGCCCTCCACCCTGGTCTCTAATACTATGGCTCATTCTTTATACATCCAGATATTATGACTTCAAAAAAATCAAATAAAAGAATATAGATAAGAGGAGGGAATGGATAATTAGAAATGAAGTGAATCCTATCTGTGTAATTCCCATTACTAAAGTATTACTTGATGGAAGGAATATAAGACAAGTTCTAATGGGACTGCTTTTCGTGTTTTATAGTTTCCTTAATACTCTCCATTAAGAATGGTCACATAGGTGGGAGTGGACCGACATGGATAGGTGAAACACTCAGGAGAAGAATGGCAGATAAAATACTGGAAATTGGACTAGGAATTACATACACAATGGCCTGGGACTTTATGAAGATAAACTTCTAAATTGACTGAATTTTTATACCCTCTTATCAATAATGGGCAAATAAAAATAATATTAATGATAACATCCATGTAAAATGAGCCACCCATCCACACTCTCATACACACATCAAATCATTCCCTTTCCTATTATCAGGCAGTACTTTCTTAATGACCTCTGAACCATGAGTTGTTTAAATATCTCTCTGTTAGGGGGTCTTACAGACTAAATTATGTGCTTGATAGATGCACAGTCCCTACCTGTTTTGTTTACTGTTCTAGTCCCCACACTTAGAAGAGAATCTGAGACCTAAGAAGGGCTTGACAAATATTTCTTCAGTGAAATAATGAAAAGCAGGGCAATGAATTCTGAGCATCAAGAAGAAAAGTCTTCTTTGAAATGACCTACTCTAGAAATAGAAGATAATATTGTAAACACTTTAGCACACTTCATAAGATACAAAATATAATGAGATCTATAAAACGGGGATGGGAAGCCTTGATCATAGAAATACATCTGATTAAAAAAACCACAAGGGTAAGTTAAAAGGAAGATGAAAGGATAAAGATTGTGGGAAAGACATAAAAAATACATAATTCTTTCATTAGATTATGAGGTAAGCATAAATATTAGCATTTATTGGAATTTCTAATGTCTTTCCCAGGTATGCACAACTGATTTAATTAAGCACTAATACCATACAGGTTTTGAAACAGAAGTCTATTCATAAATACTCTGAGAGTATTAAAAATGGTATCTGGAAGTTTGCCTTCCCCCAACTTTAATCCTAAAGAAAGCAATTTCACACATTTGAGAACATGTGATTCATCCTACATTCCTGATGCACAATCAGGGCTTATGACGTTTCTGATGCATCTTCAGAGTGAATGTGGGGCAGGGCCTTTCCTGAATCCCTGTGATATTTTCTACAGAAAAGAAGACCTTTGGAATCATCAGGGAATATTAGCAAAATTGTTTAGTGTATTTTCTTGGTGCTGAAACTTATATTCTGAAAATGTTCTCTTAGAATGTTCTAAAATTAGACTTATAAATAATTTGACACAGACATATTATGTTATTTATATAATATGCTTATATAAAACATTGTATGCTTGTAGCTAAGACATCTTGTAATATCAATTAAAGTAAATAGCAGAAAATAAAACTAGTATCTGTAATGAGTCATATCTGGAAACGTAAAGATTGTTAAAATAAATGTATCCTATGTCAATTACCAGAATTAAAATTACTAGAATGACAAGAAAAAATATAAGGGGATGAAATTAATGAAAGATAACTGAGGACAAAGAATAGTTATTCAGTATAAGAATTAAAAGTGTTCTTAACAGTGAAACATGAAAAAATTTAGGAAAATTATTATATAAAAGTTGTAGAATTTAGTGATTTGAAAATAAAGTATAAGCATTAAGTTGAAAGCCTCACTGAGTTCAACAGAAAAAGTACTGAAAGACTCTACATGATAAGAGGTACCTTCTGATAATATTTTGTTGGTCATCAAATTTTGGGGAGAAAAAACTGCCCAGAAAGAAACAAAAATTAAACTGATTTTAAACTTCTCTTTAACCTATAAATATTAAAAGGAAATTGATGAATGCTTATAAAATTTTGATGGGGATAGTCATGCTTCCTAAATTTTATGTATTAGAGGTTGAATTGTCATGTATATTGACAGTTTCATATCCTTAGCTCAGAAAATATTCTACCTAAATTATCACATTTATATGTGGGGAGCCACCCGCTGTGAAACCTATTTACAGCCTCCTACAACATGGCAGATTTCACAACTACTACAGCCCTGCCCCGCCACTTCCTTCTTCTTCTTCTCCTTTGTTCTTCCCTTCCTGCCACAACTCTGGTAATCACAGCAGCATGCATGCGCAAGGCGCAAAACTCTGCAGACCCGGCACAAACTTTCAACCAATCCCCTCCATGGATGCCTGCCACCCACAGGACCAGCCTATCACCTATGGACACACTGCCTTCCCTCAGTATAAATTCTAATGCCCTACCCCCAATAAACAGGGCTTGATCAGAATCCTGTCTTGCCTCCATTCTTTCTCATCCCCTGCCCTCACTTCTTTCCCCCAGGCCCCTCAACTCAGCCCCCGCCGGCTCGGACAAGTGACGCCCTACATGGGTGGGGCCGGGAAATAAAGTATTTGTGATACGTCGACAGGACAGAAAGCCAGGCCAGGTGATCTACAGAACTCTGAAGACCTAAGCCATCAGCTTGGGCAGAAGACCTAAGCCATCAGCTTGGGCGGAAGACCTTCACAAGACTGCCTATCTTCTGAAGGCTCGGTAAGTGATCGGCAAGGATGGGGCAGGCATCCTCTAGTGATCATTCACTTTTCCTGTCCGGCCTGCAGGCTGCGCTTAGGATGAGAGGAGTAAAGGTTAATGTTAAAGAACTCTCTAAATTCTTTGCCTTCCTAAAAGAAGTTTATCCCTAGTTTCCACAGGAAGGGAGCATTTACAACTCATAAACAAGCTACAGCAGCTAAAAGAATTACAACACCAAAAATGCAGAAAGGCAGTTAACCACAATCCTTTTATCGACTTCCTGCCCACCTGTGCCTGCTTAGAAAGGCCACCCAGGCATGCATCCCCTGTGGTGAAACCCCCCCCCTTTTTTGCATATCCAGTCACCGAGAGGCAAACCGAGGGGCAAAACAATGAGGCAGATGATGAGGCAGATGGTGAGGTGAAGGTACTTCGTGTGCCTTCCACTTTCCCCTTTAAATCTTTATAAGAGCTTAAAACCGCCGCCTCCACCTATGGGCCCACTGCTCCGTAACAGGCTCGGGAGATTATGAAGGCACTGTGCAGCATATGAATTATAACCCTGGCCTATTCACCCAAATTCAAACTGCAGCCCTTAGGGCCTGGAAAAGGTTGCCCACAAAAGAACACCCTGCCTCCTCCCTCACTAATATTAAGCAGGGGCCAGAGGAACCCTTTTCAAATTTTGTAAGCAGATTGTGCACAGCTGCAGAAAGACTGTTTGGCGATGCCAATACAGAAACAGACTATGTAAAGCAAATTGCCTTTGAAAATGCGAATGTGGCTTGTCAGGCCGCAGTTAAACCTTATAGAAAGAAGGAGGACTTGTCTGGTTACATCAGGCTTTGTTCTAAAATTGGCCCCACCTACCAACAAGGCCTTGCTATGGCTGCTGCTTTAAAAGAGGTTCTACAGCCACAGCAAAAAAGAACTTGTTTTAAGTACAGTGATCCTGGCCATTTCGCCCGAGACTGTCCCACCCCTGGTATTAACAAAAAGCCTAGCAGTGCCCCTAGAGTCTGTCCTCATTGCCGCCACAGCCAGCACTGGGCTAGTGGCTGTTGGTCCCAAACCGACATGCAGGGTCAACCTCTCCTTCCCCATCAGGGAAACAGGAGGCAGGGCCAGCCACAAGCCCTGAAACCCAAACAAGCTTATGGGGCAATCAACTTTGTTCCAGCGAACGCCAATCCCTTTCACAACTCTTCAAACTCCCTGCTGTCTACATGACAATGTAGCTCTAGGCTCATGAGGGCTAATATAGTTAAGCCACTGGAAAGAGAGAAAAACGTGGCAACATTTGTGTTTTGTTTTGTTTCCAAGCTAATTCTGATTGGGCTTACTTAACCAAGATAATAAAATTAGTACCAAGTTTTTATCAAGGTCTAAAAGGAATTTTCAGTTTTAAATCAATAGTTTTCTCCAGAACTTCAAGTCTCAGTATAGTCTTACAGTAATAATCAAAAAATGTGTGTTAATGGTCTGTCTAAACTGCAAAAATAAAAACTTAACTACATTTATGCTGCTCAAGTTATTTTACCTGATTGCTGATAACTAATAATGTTTCCAAGCACAAGCTTGCATATTACAGGCGACATGAATTCCAGAAGAAATCTTAAAAGATACAATCTAAGATGTGATATATAAGAGAGGATTTAAAAGCAGCTATACCAAGAAAGTAAGAATTATGAGTCGATTGTAAATAAATTGTATGTTTCTGTTAATGTGTTGTAATTGTTTTGTGTTTGTCTGTCTGTTCATTCAATGTCAATGTATATTGTGATACCTCCGGATGGTAAATATAAATTAGTAGAAATTTTATAAACAAGCTCAATTTGAATGGTCAAAAATTAAATAAGCGCTTATATTAATACTTAAGTTTATTATATCAATACATAAGTTTAAATATTAATACGATATCTACAATAATAAGAATTGTAAGTCTTGATTAACAAAATAACTATAAGTCTTCATAAAAAAATTGTTCTTGCCTAGATTGAAATGAATAACTTATTTTTCTTCACAGGATAATATGAAGGATGTAAAACTTAAATGAATATTTAAAAAGTTAAAAGTTTGTGAAAATGCTAACTGAAATTTAATAAGTTTTGCAAAAAGGTGTGTTTTGTCCTAAAGTAGGATGGCTAATTTTTCATAAACTCTTGAAACTTAATTTGCATGTGGCAAGTTGTAGAAGGTATTGTGATAACTTTAAGTAAGGGAATGTATTCTGTAAAGATAAAATTTGTCTTAAAATGATATAATTATAGTCTACATGGTTATAAATAATTATAAGAAGTTTAATGAAGCATTGTTTAAATTAAGGTGTTTAAATGGCTAATTCCAAAAAGTCATTATTAAATATATATAAAACTGAATTGATAATAATAATAAAAGGTAATTTTATAACAGGAAAGATTGGCAGCAACCAGCCTCCCCTGCCAACTTGCTTCTAAGAAACTGTTTCTGATATTGCATGCTACTAAGTATTTAAAGAAAAGTTCATTATTTTAACAAGCTTGTTTAGTGTTAACGGTATTATGTTATGAAAAGTTTGCCTAATAACTTAGTATGTAGGCTATATGGAAGGTGTTTTTATTATTAAGGAAACAGGGGATAATTTTGTCCTAAGAGAAAATGATTGGTTGGTAAGAAAGTAAAATATGGAACAAAACCTGAGTGAATACTGAAAGTGCAGAAGGTTCTTGGAAAAGGAATTTTATAGTTAAAGTTGAATAAAATTTGATGGGTCTATCTATAAAAATTTTAAAGGCTTTAGTATCAAGTAGTATGCTGATGCAAAGTTAAAATTTTTTGTTCTTTCTCAAGGCCTCTCATCATTAATCTGTTTTGGTAAAAGATTTTATCCTCAATAATCAGTATACAAAAAAGTCTGTTTTATCAAAATAGCTTCTTGTGCTTCTTGTGCTCATCATTTCCTCAGTGTTCCAAGAAAGGAAAGTTTTATCTCTTTTAAAGGAACATAATGTTGAAAATTGCTTTCTCAAAATCAAATCCTGAAAAGTAGCCTTTTATTCAAAACTAATTATAAGAGATTTGTTCTTTTACCTTGAAAGAAAATTTAAAATAATAATTAAGTTAATTTAATATGTTATAAGTTGAATAAAAGGTGTTTTAAAGTGTTATAAAATTAACAAGTTTTTTCTTTCCTTTAACCCTCTGTTAATTAAAGTTGTATGAGTAAAAGTTTTCTATAAATGCTTAAGAGTGTATAAAGTTACCAATATTTCAGGATAATATTAAAAGAGAAGTACAATGTGGTTATTTATAGTTTTAATTATAATAAAAGAATATGTGTCACAAAAACAAACTCTTATCATAGATTAAATTAACAACACTATAGTATGCAGCAATCCCAAACACTGCTAGTTTGTTGCAAAAAGTTAATGTCCAGCTGTATTGCTATCACTTTGTTTTAAAAATTGCTAAAACTTTCTTTAGTGTCTTCTTACACAGGTCAAGCCAGCTGCATTCCTCTATCTGTGGAAGGCCTAACAGTGAACTTTTGCAGTACTTTTCAGGACTATGTGCAGAGCCCAACCATCTTGTACAGTATTTACTGATAGTAATAGTAATAAAAAAGCAGCATACGTTGCTTTTTGAAAAGAACAGGCTTGGCAGAATCCATTCACATCTGCTCAGCGTACTGAACTTGCTGCCATCATTAAGGTGTTAACAATATTTAAGGAATCTTTGAATGTTGTCTCTAATTCTGAATATGTATGCCTTACTGTTAAGCATATTGAAACAGCTCATATCTTTGCTACTAATAAGTTATCTCAACTTTTTGCTAACTTGCAACATCTCATCAGGTTAAAACAGCATCCTATTTACATTACTCACATACGCTCTCATACCTCTTTGCCTAGTCCTATGACAGCAAGTAATGCTCAAGCTGATTTATTAGGAGAGTATTTACAAAGTGCTCATGATTACCATGCTTTAACTCACATTAATGCTAAAGGCCTACAAAATAAATATCAAAAGTTAATAAAACTACAGGCACAAAAATTATTCACGCTTGTCCTACTTGTGGACCACTAACAGTGGTGCCTTTTCAAGCTGAAACTAATCCCAGAGGCCTAACTCCTAATCAATTATGGCAGATGGATGTTACTCACATACCATCCTTTAGTAAACTACAATATGTTCATGTTTATATTGACATTTATTCCCATTTTATGTAGACTGCTGCTCAAAGTAAGGAACAGTTGCATCATGTTTGTTCACATCTATAGTCTGCTTTTGCTGTAATGGGATGCCCTCTAAAAATTAATAATACACCTTCTTACATTAGTAAATCCTTTGAATCTTTCTTTTTAAAATATGGTATTCAACATGTTGCTAGCTTTCCTTATAATCCTACAAGTCAAGCCATAGTTAAACGCAGCCATCATACCCTAAAAACTATGCTTTTAAAACAAAAAGGGGGAGATGATGGTATTATAACACCAAAAGATCAATTGGCAAAAGCTTTATTTACTTTACATTTTCTTAATGTTTATAATTCATTCACACCTGTGGAATGTCACTTGAAAAGTGTCAAACATCTACATTGGATGCAAAAAATGAAAATCAGCCAATATTCTAGAAAGATATTTTAAGCAATGAATGGAAAAAAGGCAAGAATAAAGTAAGGAGGTGAGGCTATGCTCTTATCATTTTAGAAAATGAAGAACAAATTTGGTTACCTGCAAAGAGAATTAAGCTCCAGAATGAAGAAATGGGGTCTTCTACAACTTCTGATGATAGTAATCAAACGTATGAAAGCCATATCAGCCTATGCAGTATATTTGGCACGATTGCAGCAGTATAACCCTCTGAAACAAGAAGAGCTGCCAACCTGTACCCTAATGGCATTCCCTTGCCTGTCCTCCCTGCCCATGATCACAACTGCCCCTGTCGCAGCTAACCCTTTTCTGTTTAATTAATATCACTGAACAGTTTTGGTAAGGAAATCAACTTCAGTGAGGAGTTTAGTGGCTCATACGAGCAACGGGTGTCCTGGCCATACAAGACCAGGGCGGGTGTGGCCTCACCCACTAATCTCAGTACATCATGCATGTCATGCATGGTGTAGAGCTCCCTGTTGTAGCTTGCTATAATCATAAGCCATTTGTCGCTGAGGCACTGGACTGGTTAGCCAATGATGGGCAACTAGGCTGACCCATCAGTCAACCTAAGACAGGGACGTAGCCTTTTGCTGCCACGATTCCCAATGACAGGTAAGACTGATCACTTAGCGGGTGCAGCCCCGACCTAAGACAGGCACAGCCCCCCTCAGTACAAGAGAGCCCTCCTGAAGGGAGCCGCCCGGAGCTACGTGAATTTACGGTCTCCAGCAACATGGTGGTTTTCATAAGTACGCCTACTCCACCCCTGTGCTTCCACCTTCTTCTTCCCCTTTCCCCAGTTTCCCGGGCAAAAAGTGTCATGCCTGCACAACAAGATGTTGAAGCCATGACCAGCATTGAAGACTCGTAACCTATAGCAAGTGGTGTAACAGCATTTTATTGCCTTATATGGAAGAGCCACTTCATCAGCCTATCACCCCCTGCTAATACCCTCCCCTTAGTATATATTCTGATGCTCTACCCTCAATAAATGGAGACTTGATCAGAATCCTGTCTTGTCTCCGTTTCTCTTGCCTCTTGTCCCCCAATTCCCACTCCCTCTTTCAGGTGCCGATTCGTTTGACCTGTGGGCCAGGTCTATTGGTGCCCGAACAGGAACCTGAAAATGAGGGATCCAGTGAGGAACACTGACAGACAGTCCGGCCAGACCAAGTGTAACACCCAGAAATCAAGAAGGAGAATCAGAGAGTAATAAGAGGACACCACGAAGGAACCTGCCTCCCGGTTGCGAAGCCTCGGTAAGTGATCGACGAATATGGGACAAGCAATGAGTGAGCACAAACTTTTTATTAAGAGCCTCGAAGAGGCATTAAAGGAGAGAGGAATAAAGGTTAAATTTAAGGAGCTAATAGAATTCTTTAGATTTTTGAGAGAAGTCTGTCCGTGGTTTCCTCAGGAAGGGACCATAAATGAAAGGTGGAGGAGTAGAGTTGGGGACGCTCTACAAGACTTTTATAAAACCTTTGGCCCTGAGAGATTTCCCATAACCGCTTTCTTCTACTGGAATGTTATCAATGACCTCTTCGCGATCTGCCACACCAACGTATTGGCTGCACAAGTAGTTGCTAAAGGTGAGGAACTCCTAGCACAGGACAGGTCTAAATCCCCCCCGGCAAAAAGTCCTGCTAAATAACACCCCCCCATTCAGACTCGGTGTCTATTAAAATAGATAGTGATGATGCGAGTGCCCCTTCCTCTTGCTCTAAGGGAAAAGCTGGCCCTAATCAGAGGAGAGTTATTAGTAATCCAAACCCTAACGCCCTGTGTATGGATTCCGATAACTCCAACCCTGAGGCTGAAGAACGCTCTGTTGGTTTCTGCCCACCCCCATATGCACCTCCCGCTTCCACCCCCACTAGCCTAGACCCCAATGCAGATCTAAAATTATGGCTTTCTCTTTTAAAAGAGAGAAAGGATCTACAATCTCAATGTGCAACTCTGTAGCATTAGCCCAACTTAACCCCTCCTCTAAAAAGTCCCCTAACTGCCAGCTTCCACAAACCACCCCTTTTTTCATTCCCTGTTATCGAGAGGCCTGGGAGCTCTAATGAGGCTGGTGAGGGGAGCGAGGTTGCTGTTGAACCTGAGCCTGAGCGCATCTATAACCCTTTCCCTTTCAAAACCTTGAAGGAGCTTAAGTCCGCGGTCACCACCTATAGCCCTACTGCTCCATACACCCTCTCTCTGTTAGAACACATTGCTGATGGGTGGCTCACCCCCCATGACTGGCACACCCTTGCCCGCTCCACTCTCAGTGCAGGAGATTATCTCCTCTGGAAGTCAGAATATTTTGAGTTTTGCAAGGAAACCGCACAGTGGAATCTCAGAACTGAGAATGGGTGGACAGAGGACATGCTTCTCGGCGCAGGAGATTTTAAGCAGAACTCAAATCAGTTGCATTATGATGCCGGACTTTTCAAACAAGTCCGTGATGCAGCCCTTACGGCCTGGAAAAGACTGCCTACCAAGGGACAATCCCTTACCTCCTTAACTTCTATCTGTCAGGGCCCGGAGGAACTATCCTCCAACATCGTAGGTAGACTTTGCACTGCTGCTGAGAGAATGTTTGGTGATGCAAATACTGATGCTGACTATGTAAAACAACTTGCCTTTGAAAATGCTAATGCAGCCTGCCAAGCGGCTATCCGGTCCTATAGAAAAAGGGAAAATCTCTCTGGCTACATTAAGCTTTGCTCAGACATAGGCCCCAAAAAGCAGCAGGGCCTGGCTATAGCTGCCGCCATAAGGGAGGCCACCTCTGAACAGGACCAAGTCTTCGCCGCAGACTTGAGAGAAGTGCTTCCATCCCCGGTGCCCCATGCATTTAGGGCCTATTTCTCTTGCGGCAACCCTGGCCATCTAGCCAGAGATTGTCATCGCTGCCCCCCTGCTAGCCAATGCCACCCCCCTTTCCCAACTCCTGCCCCCATTGCCACAGGGGCAGACACTGGGCTAATGAATGCAAATCAAGAACTGATTCTTCAGGTCACCCACTCCCTCCTTATCAGGGAAATCGGAGCAGGGACCAGCCCCAGGCCCCAACAAACAATCAGACTTACTGGGCAATCAGCTTTGTTCCTGTCAGTGGCAATCTATTCTGACCTCTGTAGAGCCACCTCAGGGAGCACAGGATTGGACCTCTGTACCTCCTCCCACACAGTACTAACACCGCCTATGGGAGTTCAAGCCCTGCCTACTGGCGTGTTTGGCCCACTACCAAAAGGCACTCTTGGCCTCATCATTGGGTGAGGCAGCTCCCTTATTAGTGGCCTCCACATTTTCCCTGGAGTTGTGGATAGTGATTTCACCGGAGAAATAAAAATTATGGCTTCTGCTCCACAAGGCATTATTTCCTTCCCTGCCGGACAGCGGGTCGCTCAACTACTAATACTCCCCCTAATACCCACCAACAACACTGCCATTGATAGTGACCACAGGGATAGAGCATTCGGCTCCTCTGATGCATACTGGGTACACCCCATCACCACCCACAAACCTACTATGTCTCTTTGGCTTGACGGTAAACAATTCGAAGGCCTAATAGATACAGGGGCAGACGTTACCATCTTAAAAAAGGCTGATTGGCCATCCACCTGGCCCCTTTCTCCCTCCTTAACCAACTTACAGGGCATTGGGCAAACCTGAAACCCTGAAAGAAGTTCTAAACTCTTGACTTGGAAAGATAGGGAGGGAAAACAAGGAACTATACAGCCCTATGTCCTCCAAAGGCTCCCTGTCAATCTGTGGGACCGAGACTTACTTGCCCAAATGGGACTCTGTATGGGTAGCCCCAATGATATAGGCACAGCTCAAATGCTTTCCCAGGGATTTAAGCCAGGAAAAGGCTTAAGAAAGCTTGAGACAGGCATTACTCAATCCATACCGGCCACAGGACACACCCACAAAAAAGGCCTGGGAAATTTAGCCTAGAGGTCGTTGATCTTCCTGTACCCCATGCAGACCAAATCATCTGGCTTTCAGATGAACCTGTATGGGTCGATCAATGGCCTTTATCCTCAGACAAGCTACAGGCCACCCAGCGGTTAGTGCAGGAACAGCTAGTGGCAGGACATATTACAGAAAGTGACTCTCCCTGGAATACTCCTATTTTTGTCATTAAAAAGAAATCTGGAAAATGGTGATTATTGCAAGACTTAAGAGCAGTAAACAAAATAATAATACCTATGGTAGCCTTGCAGCCTGGTCTTCCAACCCCTGTAGCCATCCCCTTTGGATATTATAAAATTATCATAAACCTAAAAGATTGTTTCTTTACTATCCCATTACACCCGGTGAATCAAACACACTTTGCATTTAGCCTCCCCTCTGTGAATTTCAAAGAACCTATGACAATATATCACTGGAAGGTTTTACCCCAAGGCATGACAAACAGCCCTACCTTATGTCAAAAATTTGTGGCTACCACCATAAGAGAAGTAAGGGCAATGTGGAAAGACCTTTATGTTATTCACTACATGGATGACATTTTAATGGCTGGTAAAAAGGAACAAGATATCCTAACATGTTACCGTGATATAAATCAGCCTTAAAGGCACACGGGCTTCAAATTGCCCCTGATAAAGTACAATTACAAAACCCTTATACCTACCTGGGGTTTCATATGGCAAGAAATAATATAACCCCCAAGGCCAAGGTATAGTCAAAAGAGCGCATCTGTCTCTAAAAAAATCATTAAAAAAATAAAAAAGGGAGAGTGGTACCCCGTCAAAGGATCCCCCAAAAATCTATTATCCCACTATCTCTTTATTCTAAATTTTTTAAGCTTAGATCAAAAGGGACATTCTGTGGCTAACCGCTTCTTGCACCCTAATACCAGCACAAAACATGCCACAGTCTTATGGAAAGACCCAGTGGATAATACCTGGCATGGAACCGATCCCATCCTAATATGGGGCAGAGGATCAGTTTGCATCTATTCCAAAGAACTAGATGCAGCCAGGTGGCTGCCGGAACGATTGGTAAAACAAATAATAACAACCTATCCAGGGTAGAGAATTCTCCCTGAGATGAACTCTGCTTTCTTGCAGGAGAGCAACCAACGCTAAAACCCATGCGGCTATACAGCCCCCCTGGAATCCTTCTGTGACGCTGGCACTCCGAGACTTTAGTACAACCCAAGAGTGTATCGGCCAACGCCGCACACCACATCCGCCAGTGCCAGCTGCTTGCAACTGAAGAGCCCATCCTTGCTACAGCTCCCTCATATTTCTCTCTCCCCCCCTTGCTTTCACCTCCCCAAACCTCCATTATGAAACCACAGTAAGAGAACGCGGTGCGTACCGCACCTCCCTCTGGCCTCCACACATTATAACCAAAATGGGAGCACCCTGACTGCTGGCAGTGGTTCTCAAATACATATGAACCCTGTCAGGTTCTGAGGTGATGAACTGGATAGCCAATGACGGGCAACTGGGCGTGATCGGTTCCATGGCAGAGCCACCTAAGAGAGAGACACAGCCTTTCGCCGCTGTTGCATTCTCCATGACGGGTAAGGCAATCCGCCTAACCGTTTGCACTCCCCGACCTAAGACAGGCACAGTTCCCCGTGAACTCAGGGTGCTTCATAAAATATAATAAAGAAGGGGGACCTGTGGGGAGCCGCCCAGAGCTACGTGCATTTGCGGTCTCCAGCAACATGGTGGTTTTCATAAGTACGCCTACTCCACCCCTGTGCTTCCACCTTCTTCTTCCCCTTTCCCCAGTTTCCCGGGCAAAAAGTATCATGCCTGCGCAACAAGATGTTGAAGCCATGACCAGCATTGAAGACTCGTAACCTATAGCAAGTGGTGTAATAGCATTTTATTGCCTTATATGGAAGAGCTGCTTCATCAGCCTATCACCCCCTGCTAATACCCTCCCCTTAGTATATATTCTGATGCTCTACCCTCAATAAATGGAGACTTGATCAGAATCCTGTCTTGTCTCTGTTTCTCTTGCCTCTTTTCCCCCAATTCCCACTCCCTCTTTCAGGTGCCGGTTTGTTTGACCTCCGGGCCAGGTCACCCTCCAGCCACACGTCACTGCTGAGTAACAGCCCTGCCTTAATGTGAGCCATCGCCAGCTGTCCTTCACCTTAATTTCTAGAAAACATAACACGTTAAACAGAGAAGGGGGACCTGTGGGGAGCCACCCGCTATGAAACCTATTTACAACCTCCTACAACATGGCAGATTTCACAACTACTACAGCCCTGCCCCGCCACTTCCTTCTTCTTCTTCTTCTTTGTTTCTTTGTTCTCCCCTTCCTGCCACAACTCTGGTAACCACAGCAGCATGCATGCGCAAGGCGCGAAACTCTGCAGACCCGGCATGAACTTTCAACCAATCCCCTCCTTGGACGCCTGTCACCCACAAGACCAGCCTATCACCTATGGACTTGCTCCCTTCCTTCAGTATAAAATCTAATGCCCTACCCCCAATAAACGGGGCTTGATCAGAATCCTGTCTTGCCTCCATTCTTTCTCGTCCCCTGCCCTCACTTCTTTCCTACAGGCCCCTTGACTCAGCCCCCGCCGGCTCGGACATTTATAAAATAAGAAAACAAACAAACAGCATCACCAGGGTTCATAGAAAACCAAACCAAACAAAAACCACAACCAACAAACTCCACAAATCCAATGTGTCAACTTTAAACTGCAAATTGATTTATTAAGTCCTATTATGGAACTTTCAAGACCGCTGGGAAGTTTAGAAAAATTGTTGCATGACCGTGCCTGCTATTACTGCTAACACTAAACATGCCCCTCTGTTTGGAACCTGGTTTGCTACCAATGAGAATTTTAGCCTCCCCAGGTACCTTGGCTATCACTGAGGAGTGGTTATTCTGCTATCTCCTATGGCAGCAAAAATGAATGTCTGAGAAGAGGCTATTTAATCAAATTGTTGTCTTTGGAATTAAATTTGCATGTGGGTGCTCTGATTGGGAAATTAAGTAAAATGTAAAGGAGGATGGGAACTTAATTTTGACTTTTCTGTGTGATGTGGGTGTTGGAGTCAAAATATAAGTATGTTCCCAAATGCAAAAGACTATTTGAAAGATGAGAGGCAGCAGATAATGTGGAAACTACCACTATCACCATCACTCAAATAATACAGAACAACAAACTTACAAGCTCACCAACTATGTTAGTCAGTCAAAGTGGTGCTGATGCAAAATACCTGAAATTGGTTGTTTTTTTATAAAGGGTATTTATTTGGGGTAGGAGCTTACAGATACCAGGCCATAAAACATAAGTTACTTCCCTCACCAAAGTCTATTTTTACGTGTTGGAGCAAGATGGCTGCTGATGTCTGTGAGAGTTCAGGCTTCCTGGGTTCCTGTGGGCTCAGCTCCTCTGTTTTCTCCACAAGGTTAACTGTAGACTATCAGGTGAATGACTCTGTCTCTTTCCCCAGGGCTTCAGCTTAAGACCAGCATCAAACTCCAACATCAAAACTCCAACATTAAGAGCCCTAAAGTCTGTCCTTCGCCATGCCTTTTATCTGTGAGTGTTCACAGGTGGGTGGAGACTCAAAACCCTAATGACTTGGCCCAGTCAAAGCCCCAATCATAACTCAATCATGCCCAGGTACAGACCAGATTACAAACATAATCTGATATCAATTTTTGAAATTCAAAACCACATCAAACTGCTACACCAACCAAGTATTTGAGAGTTTACTAAACAAGACTTATTCTTGTTGATGGAGATATGAATCAGATTGTGCAAGCGGGAAATGAATGCTAGACCTGTTGTGCTTCCCAAAGCTATTACTTCTCTTGACCACTCTTTCCTCACAACTAGGCAATATATTCCTTACATCCCCTCTTTTAACTCAGACTTTAGAATCAGTTTATTCCTATGTTTAGTAATACCTGAAACAATAATGAGTCATTTATAACTTGCTAAACATGATTAAACTATTGACTTGTTTTAGAGATTAGTACTAGATACATTGCTGAACAAAAGTTTTGTTTTGTTTATTTATTTATTTTTAACTTCCAAAAGTGCAGCAGTGCATGCAACACTATAATTGCCTTTTGTATTTTCACTTGAATAATTATTTCCTCATCTTTGAAGCTCTTATTGAAGTATGTAATTATTGGATTAAAAATATGTGATATGGCAACTACACATTGGCAAATGTTATCTGTGACCAAATGTATTGTTATAACATTTTTATTGTCTTATGACTATTTCTATTTTAACTATTATTAAAAGCATAAACTTAGTATAATTTCAACTGCATAGATAAAAAGTGCACAGAAGGAGACAAAATTAAAAGTTTTTAATAGCTATTTCTAGGTGGAAAGATTCTGTTTTATTGATATATGTATTCATGATACATATGTATGTGTGTATATATATATATGTATATATATATAACCAAGTTTAATTTCAGCATGCAATAAGAACACAAAAATGAGGTAAAAACAACAATGGGGACTAAAAATTTCAAGAATGAATATATAAGATTATCAATGTCTTCTCTAAATGGGTGATTTTCAATCTTAATGTATTTTCCACAGGTGACAACAATATATAATCATAAAAACTTCATTTAAATTCCTAAATAATATCCATGATTTTCATTTTTTATAGAATGTTGTAAGAACTAACACTCTATAATAGTGAAAAATGTTGTAGTAAATTATTCTTTATAGCATAAACTTTTTTCCTTATTAAAAAACTAAAATAAATCTTTTAGGATTTTTACCCCAAATTTTAGGTTCTTTTATTCTAATGTAAAATTATCAGAGTTCCTTTAAGCAATTAGTTTTGCTACCTACACTACTCTCCCAAGAGTAGGAGCATCTCATAAGCTCCCAGTTATTGTTCTTGGACCAAGTGGTTAATCATTACAAAGGTAGCAATATATGCATTTCTTCTTATTACTTAAATCTTTATTGAACATAATATCATGTGTGAGGAATAATGAGAAATATGTAGGTAAGATGTGGTCTCCTTCTTTTAGGAACTTGCCTTATAGTTGGAATCAAATATAATATTCCCAAGAATTATATTTCAAATAAGTATATAGTAAAGGACAAAAGGAATAAGTTATAAAATCAATTTATATGTATTAGTTGTGGCTGTAATAATCAACAAGAGAAACAAGCACTTTCATCATCCGTGGTTACATTATAGACTTTTAATATCAGCTTGAGGAATTTGAATTTCTTTCATTTTTCTGTGAGAGGCCATTGAGAATTTTACGAGGAGAGTCTTAGGTAATAAAATGAAGTTTTAGGAACAACAATTTAGTGTAGACTCTATTAGAGATAAATGGCTATTAGTGGGACACTGGAATAAACCATGTGTGACGAAAATCAAACAAATTATCAAGTGAAAATAAAAATCCCAGTGGTCCTCATGCACATTTGTATGGAAAATAAAAAGATAGAGAGGAATTGTGAAAAATATCAATAACACCATGAGAATTTTTTCTAAAAAAGAGTCATATAAGGAGTTTCTGTATTTCCAAGATATCACTGAATATATTTTGACCCCCTTAGGATCTGAATGCCAACTAGTATACAAAGAACTTATTTCCTACTGTGCATGAATAATTTACCTGAAGTAGCAGGTAATTAAGATGAGGCCTACAAAATATGAAATAGAGTGGCAGGCACAAGTTTCAACTTTTAATTTCCAGAGGTAGTTGGGTTTTTATATAAGACACGTAATACATGGGCATTTTTGGATATTTGGATATTATTTTTACAGCTATCTTATACGATTTCAGAAAAAGTTAGGTTTAGATTAAAATTTTAGTAGCTATTTGTAATGCTGTTTATGTCTAAAATGATCATAAATTAATATATTTTTCAAAATGTTAGAAAGTGAGGGGTAATAATACTACTTCTCTTATGTTGTAATTATGAAGATTAAAGAATTTACTGTTCTTTAGATCTCCTGGAACATAATATTTGACTAATATATAAGCAATAATATTATTTTATTAATAACATTATTATTCATATTGTTCCTTTCAATACTGGTATAAGTGTGGATGTTGTAAATTAATTTGTAAGTATAGGCATAGTTATGAATAAGAAGACTAACTCTGAGGTCAATATTGAATTGTGACTTAATTTTATTAAGTATTAAATTGAATAGAGAAGAGAAAAAATAAGAGTATTCAGAACTTGAATTATCACATTGTGTATATTTATTATATATTCCAGAACCTGGATTTTTGAGAAAATAGTGTTTGTTTCTATTACCAATTCTAAAATATTAACATATTTGTATTGTGAACTGTAAAACAGTCATTTTCTGGCACATATGGCATCATTGTTTGATTTGGTTTCACCTGTCTGAAAGACTTGCCATTTGATTTTTGTAAATCCATTATTTATTTTCTACTTAAACAGCATCTGCTTTTGAAAACTTATTGTATCACAGAGCAATAACTTATTTTGTACTTCTTATAATTCTAATAAAGCATTCCTATTTATTGAATGTATCTATTTTTTCTGTTCTATAAGAATTTGTGTTAAATGCAAAAGTTACGTCAGCCCAAACTTTGTCCTTCTTAGTGCCTATTTGGTATAAAAAAACATATAGTTTTATAAATGGGCTTTAGAAATTTTTGTTTTTATGGGACTTTTTCTTAAATATACAATTCCTCCCAATGCAACATCTAAAAATTGGTAGCTTTTAAAGAAATACATTTCTATTTCTTTGTCCCCAAATTAATAAGACTAAATTCTGATCACTGGTTATCTTATTTGTTTAGTGTTAACATTTAAAACTTAGTGAAAGGTTTTCTTTTTGCCTTTTTTTAATATGGGTTTTAATATCTTTGCATATCCTTGGGACAAGATTCCAGATATGTTTAACCATTTAAATTTGAAAATATCAATGAAGAAAATGTTTAATATTAGAAGTAATCTATAAAATATAAGACCCAATTCTCCTCCACAAAACCAATTATTGCATACTTTTTATTTATTTTATATATCATATAATTTCCTGTGCAGTGAAATACATTTGATGAAATAATATCTCATGGACCAAGGTTTTTATTTCAATAACTATAATTACTAAGTCCCCAGTAATTATTATAATGTTATTAGATTATTGGAATGTAAACTCCAAAAATGCAGAGTTTTTTTTATTCTTGCCTCTCAAGAATCCTTGTTCCTGACACTGAATAATCACTTACTAATATTTATTAAATAAAGGAATTACATATTTATGCCACAGATTGAATTTTGTGTTTTTTTTTTATTAGTTAAAAATGATAGCTCCTTTAGACCTCACTAGTTTTTAACTACCATCTTCTTAAACATATGACTCTGTAGCATTCATTTTTGCCATATTAATAATACGTTATGTTAGAACATCCTCCCTAAATGCTTTAAATTCTACACTTTAGAAATGGGTTCTTCAGAAAAGGAGAACACTGCAGGATTACAGGCTCTTTTCAAGTAAGTGTTTTCACCTCCTTGTCTTCAAAACTTCAGATTGTGGTTCACATATCCATTCATCCTAGTTCAAAAAAATGTTTTATTTATCCCAACCGAGATAAAAATAGCTTGAGTTTAAATGATGTGTGCAAAATAATATGTGGCATAGAGAAATATGAGGCAAAGTTGCCCAAACTTTAACTATTTGGAGTATGATATAAGATACCGTCTAAATATTAATAGTACTTTGTTTTTCATAGCCCCAAAATCATTATTTTCTTTTATACTTTTTATAGATGGGGAAAACATTTATGATATCATAAAAGAACAACTAAACATACTGGTAAATTAATAATAGATATTCGTTACAACTAGTATACAGAAAATAGTTTTGAATGGACATCTAACCACTTTAACCCTGCTTCACCCATCTATAAAAATGCAATAATGATATTTAGCTCACAAGATTTTGGAAGAATTAATTGGAACCCTTAACATAGATTACTTGCTAAATAAATATTATATAATCTTTATTAGTATTGCAATTGCAAGAACCAAAGTCTATTATATCATCAGTATTCAATAAGTTATTGCTGAATAAATCAAATGAAAATTTGTAACTACTTGACTTGGGAATATTAAGAGAATAACTACATGGACATTTGTTTCTTTTAAAAACTTATTTGGCATGTGAAATAAAATAGTTGCGTAAGTGAGTATGTGTGTGTGATTATTCCTCCTAGTTTATTGTTCAATTTGTATAGTAGTCAGGAAAGACTAGTTCCAACTGATATACCAGAGATTGATAACTCCAAATTCAAGAGATAAAAATTGTGCACCTCACTCATATGATATAAGTAATCTAAAGAAAGCTCTCACCCTAACAGAGGGACTTAACTCCTTACATAAAATGAATGACAGGGCAGGACAATTTTATAGTAAAAAGGAATCTGAATTCTAATGCTAAAATGTTAGCAATTGCAGCCCTTTAAATTAACTTTTAGGAAATATTTGCAGCGGTTGCAATAAATAATAAATTATTTAAACATTTAAACTATAATTTTCAGTAATAATAAGCAAATAGCTAATATGTTTACAGAAAGGTTAATGTCCAGGTATTTTGCCCACAGCTCAGTTATTCTCATAATGAGGCTATGAGGAAGCATTAACTCCCTTGCTGCATACATGAAGAAACGGCTTTTCACCAAGGCTAACTTGACACAGACAATATATAGTGAGCCTCCAGACACATTAAAATCTGTCTGGCTGCAAACTCAATGTCTTAGCTTCTATGCCATTCTGCATGCATTCAACAATATCAACATTCTACTCATTAGTCATTTCGAAATGTCAGTTCTTCAACTAAAATATCATAGCTTAATTGATGAACCAACGTTTTACCGTATAGTTAAATTTCCAAATTCCAAGACATTTCAATGATTCACAAACAAATCCAATTATCATGGTTTAGGATTAAAGTTGTCTTGTTATGAACCCTGATTCTGCATTTTGCATATGTGTGAATTTGCCCAAGTTGATCCGTGTGCTTCTATTTCTTCATCTTTAAAATAGAAATTAATAGCCACTTCACACATAGTTATTGAGAGGATTAAATAATTTAATATGCATAAAGAGCTAAGAAACTGGCATATGAGAAGTACTAGTTATAAAATCATTATTCATTTTATTACTATTAATAAAATATTTCTTTTCCATATTACTTTTTCTGTATTTATGAGTTTTTTTGCATGGAATCACTAAATTATATCAAATCAACCAGTAGTGTCTATTAAATAGCTTTCAACTGGAAAATTTCATATTAGCACAATCTTTCTGCTTTTTAATTTTAGCTCTAAGTAAATAATATAACAATTCCTAATTTTCACTAACATTATACTCATTTAATAAATTAGCCACATGAAATGTCTAATTCATAATGTCTATAAATCTTTTTACACTTAATACAGATTACATAGGACAGGCTATTCTTTCTTTCTTTTATAACACACAAAGTAAAAGACACTGTGCTAGAGACCCGGTAGGCAATTAATATGCACTTGCTAAATTACAGTGAGATTTTAAATAGCTTCCATACTGTTTTGATCTAAATGAAAGAATTTTAAAAATATACATTGAAGCTTGTATGTCACATCACACTTTTGACGTGAACTCTGGGGTCTAAGGTACCTTACCCTGTACTTACAATCTACAAAGTGGAGATGCATTTGGATCTCCTACAACAGTTCTCACAGGACTCTGCCATAGTTGGGAGCAGAGATTATTATTACTTTGTCCATTCTAGGAGTGGATCTCTTCCTGTAACGTTTTTATGTTCTTCAATTGTGACTGAGCTGAAGGAAGGAATGTTATAAATTAAATTACAGTTGGCTGAGGCTCCCTAACTTCTTGCCCTGTTACGAGATTTTCACGGCCACAACTCAGAGTTTATAAATGATCAATAGTTCTGAGAAGTTTCCCTTTGGGAGTGCCACTGAGTTTTTATCATGGGAACAAATATAATCAGAGAATCCCTTGGCAAAACTGTGGTAAACTGATGATTTCTATTTTAATTTTTATTTTTTTGACAATTGGTTGCTAGCAACACATTGTCTCTGATATTTGTGATTATGATTTCTCCTGTCACCACTTACATTGACCTCATTATGTTTTATATATATAGATAGAGAGAGAGAGAGTCACTTGTTCATTTCTTTTTAAGAGGATCTTATATTTGGAATTAAGTGTTTCCACTTGCTATATTTATTGGTCATACAATTGGAAGTTTTCATTTCTCCAAGATTTTCTTTCAAATAAATAAATAAACCTGAAATAAAACTGATTTTCCTACATTATAGCATATCAGAATATGTATATGTTTTAAGACTGGATAATATAATAAACTATTAAATTAAAATTTCCTTTATTATATCCCATGTAAATTAAGGGGCAATACAAATGAGGAAGAAAGTTAATATCTATAAAAATAAAGAAACACTAACATAAAGTTCATCCTGTATTATAATTTTAGAAATGAATAATATTGTTGATAGAAATATTTTGCTACATTTAGAAGCCATGTTGAGAAAAAAGAAAATAGATAAATCTCCATACACTTTAAATGTAAATACTTAAATATCAATATAATAGTGATTTAAAGCTATATTTTGTCATTATTTTTTTAGGAAAGAGATATTTAATAAATGATTAAAATACACCATTAATCTACAAATTTGAAGATCTGTTAACTTCAGACTTACGTGATAAAATAAATTAACTTTCTAGACTATACCATTAACCTTTATGAGAACTTAGAGTTGAACAAATTTCAAGTTATATTATCCTATCTGCATTATTTGATTTGATACCTTTATAAATTTAAAGAGTAATTTTATTAATGCAGTTTTAAAATGTTTTTAATACGTTTATTCAAAAATAACCTGGAAAATGCATGCTTTGTTTTAAACTGGGCTAAGGCAAAGTACTTCTTTTTCTTTTCTTTTTTTGATAAATGACTTACAATAAGCCTCAGCAAAAAGATACCAAATCTTAAAATTTATTATTGTCAATAGTCTGCATGACCTTTACTTTAACCGCATCTTGGCTGTCAGTAATAATCCAAGGCTGCGCTTTCAATGATAAAATGAAAGACTTTGCATATTGAATCTCTAGGTCTCCTTGAAAGTGTTCAGATATCACAGTCATTTATTCGTATTGTCAGAGCAAGGTCCATTATGAAACTCCATTCGTCTTTACTTGAAGATGAAGAGTGGAAAAACTCCACTTCTGCCTTGAATCAAGTACTAACTACTTCAGAACCCTCAGATATATCAATACACTAACTTGCTGTGGGTCTAAGAGCTCAATGTTTTTCTCTGGGTACTGGTTCTTTAAAGGTTTGCTTCACCTTTTTAAAGCACAAGTTAAGTGTCACATAAAATAACACCTTATTACTCACCTGGGAGTCTCTATACTGCTTTATTTGTTATTTCAGCCTAATCAGCTAAATTACTTAAACAATATAGAAAAAATTTTCTTTTAACTAAATAAAGTAATAACACCTATAATAATTATAAAGATTAATCACTCTAAATATACTAATGAATTTTATTTTTAAATATCATTTTTCTCATTTATGTTTAAAATGATCTTATTTTGTAATTGCCACATAAAAATGTCTGAAGATTGCATGGGATAACTATCCCAATTTATAAGGCAAGGTAAGCAATATATACTAAATAAAGGTAGTCTGTAAATACCATTATGCACATAATATTTAATGCTTTTGAAACTCCAATTCAGAAAATATGGTAAAAAATACCCATTTTCCTAAAATTGTCACATCTGAATAACTTCAGACCACGAAATTCGTTTTGGCTGGATTACACCCTACCCCACCAGAAGAACTTGCATCTCACAGTTTATTCTCAAGCTTCTTTGAAGGCAGGAAAAAACATATTCAAAGAATTTTAACTTGTCAGCATACATGAACCTTACCAATATGGACATTTGACACTTAGAATGTGTGAAATAGATGAAGGGAGATGTCCGGTACTTTGACAGTAGAAAAAAATCTTGGGCTTTTTACCAAAATCAGCAACTAAGGCTAAATGAGTACTTTTTTACATGGAATAATATGATAAAGCATATATCCTCAAATATGACCAATTTTTGAAGGAAAAATATAAAAGATTTGGAAAGCACTAATATAAAAATGATTTTATATGCTATAACAAAATTAATTTTAAGCTATATTTAAAGTAGTAAATAATATAGTGTAAGAATTTTTTTTGCAATTTTATAAGCTCTCTGAAATATATTCATTTTAGTTAGTTTGGGTTAATGCAAAATAAGAACTAGGAAAACTACTCTGTTTTCCCTTTACCTTGTTTTGCATAAAAACATAATAAAATATATAAATGAGACTGTGTTATTAACATCTAATACAATTAACTGACTAGTGTATGTCAGTGACAGGAGTGGATAAGATGTAGATTCCTTTGAGTGACTGTAATGATTATTGAATTGACTCCTGACAATCCATTAAATTCTTTTTCCATAGGTAATAACAAAGTTCTAAAATATGTTTGGATTAATTTAATTACTTAGCAGTCTTTGGCTACATCTTTTTAAAAAGGTTCTTTCTCTAATGCTATTATATTTCTTTAAAGAGCTGTATTAACTTTGACTCAAAAATCTGGCAAGGAGAGCGCATCTGCCAAAATGCAAACCAGGGTTGCTTTTCCATAGCTATTCTTGGGCACACTCAAATCAAGCTTTTTGAATCCTAGATTGTCTGCCTTGAACACTCCCTTATTTACATAAACTCTGGGGCTTTTGCAGTCATCTCCATTGTGTAGTGGATTTTTTTCTGCATGCCTTCTGATTAGACTTGTACAAAATGCATAAATTTCTCATCCAATCAAAGGTTGACCTGGGGAAAACTGGCAGGGAGTGGGCAAAGTATGGGATTTCTAAATTGGCAATTCCTTCTTAACTCCAGTAGTCATTTGGATGAAATGAACTAGATCTTAAAGAGAAGAACAGTATTAGTCTAAAGAAGAATAAAATTGAACATCTGTGGAAAGATTCTGCAACAAGAAAATGCAAAGAATCATTGTGAACAGAGAGGATAGAAAAGCAATCTTGGTGTTTTTACCAAAATATAAAACAAATAATATAGCCCAATGAATATGTGAGTTCTTGATATTCTGTGTTAACATGTTTGTTTTCAAGTAACTTACCTAGATAAATAGCAGATCCATTGTAATTTATTTACTTCTTTAATTTCAATTAAATTATATTGGAGAAGGGAAGGTTTGACAATGAAGATAAGTATTGTAGATTATTTATAATTTTAGTTATTATTTTAGATACCTGAATAGCATTTGTTAATAAACCACTTTCAAGAAGATAAACAATACCCATACATTTCCCTACTTTATAATTCAAATGAATATGAATATTGTAAGACTTTTCAAGCTGTAGAATGTAAAAAAGAATGATGATGATATGTAAAACTTAAGGAGAATAATGTCCAATAATTCTCATAAAGATTTAATTATTCTAGAATTACTCTATCTTATTTAGTTTATTAATAGAAAATATACAAGTGAAAAATAATAGTTACCTTTTTCTCTGATAATAAAAGATGGTCCCAATAACTATAATTTTAAGAAATATAAAAAAGAAATTTTTAAAATTTTTAAATCTTACAAAGCTAGAAATACTAAGGTCAATTTGATTACATAGTAATATCAACTAAAGTAGTAGGGCTCATTGCTAAAAATAAAAAAAAAAAAGAAGGAAGAACAGGAGGGAGAGAGAGGGATTATATATTTTTGAAGCAAATTTGTAACATGCCTGAAAGAAAAGTTATTGAATAATACAATTTTTAATGAAAATATAAATTTTAAATGATATTAAAATTATTAATAGCAATGCATTGAGCATATATAAACATAATAAATTTATGTAATTATATGTAAGTTATTTATATATTTTGTTTAGGAGCATCACTTTAAGATGATGTTAGAAATGCAAGAAGTAAACTATAACTATCTTGACACAGGATAGCATGCTATCCTATGTGTAAGGATGAGGAGATATATATTTAGAATTAGATTCAGAAGTTCCTTAATTTTCAAGTGAAATCAGTCAAAGTACAAAGTAAGTTTTCTAAATAGGGAGGCTACATTAAAATTGGAAACACTGGAGAGGAAACAATGGAACATTAAAACTAGCTTCGCTGAAGGGCTAATTGGGCCATTAGATGCTCATACATAACCTGAGGCCCTAATTACCTATGCTTTATATAGAAAATTCTCTCTGATAAGACATCAGTGGATTCCTTGTGTAAAGGTATTATTACAAAATATTTAGCTTGTATGAGGAAAAGTACTTTTCTCTTCCAGAAAAAAAGTAGATAACAAAGCAGGATACATTAAGCTTTCTGCCTTTGTTCCTCTGCAGTAATTTATTTTTTTAATGTTTTTCTTCTTTGTTTCTTCTTTGATTTTTGCATTTTCACTGTATTTTTCCCCTCCTTCCCTCTTTTGTGGAAATATTGTAAGCAGAGGGAGAAAACAAAAAAGAAGGAACAAAGCTATTTTAGTAATTAAAACCATTCATCATAGAGTCAGCTCTAGAATTTTTCTCCAAAATTCCCTCCCACCCAGGGCTTCAATCCTCTTTCCCAATAGTCTATCAACATATTATTAATGCATCTTTCATATGAATATTCAGAGTTTAAAAACACAAACTTCTTTCTTCCTATCCACTACTTCTATCCCTTCCTTTGCTGTAAAACCCCATTCGGCATACATTTTCTGTACTTCCCCATAATCAATACAATACGTCTTTGGCACAGATGCATGAACATTACAGTATTGCTGTTAACCACATTGCATAGTTCACCTGAGTTGTAGAGTTCCCATGCTTCACATTCCCACCGCCCTGCATTAGTGACGTACTTCCGTTCTAGTTCACAGAAGGACATTCTTGCATTTGTATTAACCACAATTCTCATCTGCCTCTGGGTTTACTATATTATTCTCCAGCTTTCTTTCAATTGACATTTACATCCCTAGACTACCCTTTTCAGCCACAATCTCATTTACAAACCAGCTGTGTTAGTTTTCACTAAAATGTGTTACCATCAACTCTATATATTTCCACACTTTTACAATCAAGTTCATTTGCACCTCTATATACATTAAGCATTAATACTCATTCTCAACCCTCCTCTTATCTTCCAATAGCCTATACACTAGTTTTTAACTCCATGTATTTATTCTTCATATTTAGTTCATATTAATGAAACTGATGTGGGCTATGGGTGGGAGGCTATTCATCTCTTTGTAGATAACCTAATAACCTAAGCTATATGTGTCCTGACTTGTGGGTGTGGGACAGTGAGAGGCTGCAGTCTTGCCCTTGGTGACCATGGCAATGACTCTAGTTCCGGGAGGCAATTTAGCAATGCAAACTCTATATACCTACCAGTCAATCCAGGGAGACTCTGATGTTAGCTTAAGGGGACTTGGACTTGGCCTCAAATGGGAAATATAATATAGTCTGTGCATAAATTCAAAATTATCTAATTCTGTATCCAAGTGTGCCTAGTCTCTAGGAATCCAGGTAAGTGATATAGGCACTACAGGCTTTGAATGTTCAGAAAGGATGTAAGATTGAATGTGTATTCAAAGTTGCATCTAGACGGAATGTGGGTGAGATGCTAATTCAAGCTCACCTGAAATGTGGGCAATATGTTAATTCAAAACCTGTGTGGTACTCAGGCAAACACTTAACTGACAAAGAAAATCATTTTCTTGCATAAAAGCACCGTTTGACTTCCCACCCTGTGTAAAAGAAATTTAAAAATCTTGTTTGGGGCTCAGGTTTGAAATAGAAAGCTCCCCAGTCCAGCCGTCCATCAAGAAATGATTTTTTTCCTTTTCAAAATCATTCCTGAGTCCTGGCCTTTCTATACGCAAATAATTGAACCTCTCTCGACTTCTACAACAAAACTATGTAATATTTGTCCATTTGTGTCTGGCATATTTTACTTAGCATAGTGTCTTCAAGATTCATCCATGTTGTCATATGTGTCCCAATTTCATTTCTTCTTACTGCAGCATAGTATTCCATCATATGTATATACCACATTTTATTTATCGATTCATTGGTTGATGGACATTGATTGTTTCCATCTTTTGGCAACTAAGAATAACACTGCTATGAATATGGTGTGCAACTATCTGTTTCTGTCACAGTTTTCAGTTCTTCTGAGTATATTACCAGTAGAAGAATTGCTGGATCATGTGGCAGTTCTATATATATGCCAAACTGTCTTCCACAGAGGCTGCACCATTTTATAATCCCACAAACAGTGAAGGAATGTTCCTACTTCTCCACATCCTCTGCAACACATATTTTGTTTTGTTACTAATAACCATTCTATGTGGTGTATGATGATATCTCATTGTTGTTTAGAATTGCATTTCCTTAATAACTAGTGACATTGAACATTCTTTCACGTGCTTTTTTGACCATTTGCATTTCCTCTTTGGAGAAATGTCTGTAAGACTTTTATCCATATTTGTATTGGATTGCTTGTTCTTTGTTGTTCAGTTGTAGGATCTCTTTATAAAGAATGCAAATAAAACCCTTAAGAGATATGTGGTTTCAAAATATTTTCTCCCATTGAGTGGGCTGCCTTTTCAAATTCTTGATGAAGTGCTTGAGTGTTTAAGTTTGAGGAGGTCCCATTTATCCATATTTTCTTTCATTGCTAGTGCTTTCAATGTAAGGTTTAAGAATCCACTACATACCACCAAGTCTTGAAGATATTTTCCTACATTTCCTTCTAGAGCTTTATGGTTGTCACTTTTATATTTAGCTCTTTCATTCATTTTGAGTAAATTTTTGTATAATGTGTGGGTCCTCTTTCTATCTTTCAGATATGGATATCCAGTTCTCACAGCACCATATGTTGATATGACTGTTCTTCCATGGCTGGGTGGGTTTGACAGCCTTGTCAAAAGTCATTTGACTGCAGGTGTGAGGATTTGTTTAACTATCAATTCAGCTCCATTTGTCTATGTGTCTCTCTCTATGCCAGAGTCAAGCTGTTTTTTTACCACTGTAGCTAGGTAATATGATTGAAAGTCTAGAAATAAGAGTCCTCCAACTTCACTCTTCCTTTTTAAGATGTTTCTGGTTATTTGGGGCCCCTTACCATTCCAAATAAATTTAATAATTGTGTTTACCATTAAAAAAAGTGCTGGTGGAATTTCTATTGGGAGTGCATTGAATCTATATATCAATTAGGGTAGAATTGACATCTTAATGATATTTAGTCTTCCAATCCTTGAACATGGAATGTTCTTCTAATTATTTAGGCCTTTTAAAAATTTTGTTTAGCAATGCACTGTTGTTTTCTGAACACAAATGTTTTACATCCTTGGTTAAGTTTATTCCTAAATATTTGATTTTTTAGTCATTATTGTAAATGTAAATTTTTCCTGACCTCCTCCTCAGATTGCACTTTACTGCTGTATAGAAACACCACTATTTTTGGATACTGATCTTGTATCATGATACTCTGCTGCAATCGCTTGTTAGCTGTAGTAGTTTTGTTGTAGTTTTTCAGAACTGTCCAGGTATAGGATCATATCACCTGTGAATAGTGATAGTTTCACTGCCTCCTTTTAGATTTGGATGCCTCTTATTTCCTTTTCTTGCCTGATTGCTTTAGTTAGAACCTCTGGCACTATATTGAACAAGAGTGGTCCCACTGGGCATCCTTGTTTTATTATCTTAGCAGAAAACTCTTTAGTCTTTTACCACTCATTACAATGTTAGCTATGAGTTTTCCATACATGACATTTATCATGTTGAGAAAGTTTTCTTTAATGCCTATGTTTTGCAGGACTTTTATCAAAAAAGGATGCTATATTTTGTCAAGTGCTTTTTCTCTATCAATTGATAGCATCATGTGATTTTTCTTCTTTGATTTATTAATGTGGTGTATTACACTGATTGTTTTCCTTGTGTTGAACCACCTGTGCATGACTGGCATAAAACCAATTTGATCTTGATAAATAATTCTTTTAATGTGCTATTGGACTGGATTACCAAGTTTGTTGTTGAGGATTTTTGCATCCATATTCATTAGGAAATCGGGTCTGTTATTCTCTCTCTCTCTCTTTTTTTTGGTAATGTTTTTATCTCACTTTGTTATTAGGGTGAAATTGGCCTCATAGAAGGAGTTTAGTAATGTTATTTTTTGTTAAATTTTTTTGTAAGAACTTAAGTAAGATTGGAAATAAATCTTCTTTGAATGTTTGGTTGAAATCACCTAAGAAGCCATCTGGTCCTGGGATTTTTATTTTGGGGAGTTGTTGGATGAATGCTCCAGTCTCTTTACTTGTGATTGGTTGATTGAGGTCTTCTATTTCTTCTATGGTCCATGTACGTTATTAATACTTTCCTAGGAATTTTCCCATTTCATCTACATTGTCTAGTTTATTGGTGTATAGCTCTTCATAGGATCCTTTTATCTCTTTTATTTCTGTGTGGTCAGTAATAATGTTCCTATTTTCATTTTTATTTTATTTTTTTACATCTCCTCTCTTTTTTTCTTTGTCAATCTAGCTAAAGGTTTGTTAATTTTGTTAATCTTTTTGAAGTTTGAACTTTCGGTTTCGTTAATTCTATTTTTGTGTGTGTTGTTCTCAATTTCATTATTTCTGCTTTCTTATTTGTTATTTATTCCTTCTACTTGCTTTGGGAGTAGATTGCTGTTCTTTTTCTAGTCCCTCCAACTGTGTAGTTAGGTCATTGATATTAGGTCTTTCTTCTTTTTTAATATATGCATTGAAGACTATAAATTTTATTTTCAGGCAGCGGACTTGGCCCCGTGGTTAAGGCATCCATCTACCACATGGGAGATCCACAGTTCAAACCCTGGGCCTCCTTGACCCATGTGCAGCTGGCCCATGTGGAGTGCTGATGGGTGCAAGGAGTGCCGTGCCACACTTGGAGGTCCCCCACATAGGGGAGCCCCACTCGCAAGGAGTGTGCCCTGTAAGGACAGCCACCCAGCGTGAAAGAAAGTGCAGCCTGCCCAGGAATGGTGCGGCACACACAGAGAGCTGACACGGCAAGATGACACAACAAAAAGAAACACAGATTCCCTTGCCACTGACAACAGAAGCAGACAAAAGAAGACGCAGCAAATAGACACAGAGAACAGACAACCAGGGTGGGGGGGAAGGAAAGAGAAATAAATAAATAAATCTTTTAAAAAAAATTTTCTTTTCAGCACTTCTTCCATTGCCTTTCATAGGTGGTGACATTCTCTGTTTTCATTCGTCTCAAGATACTTATTCATTTTTCTCACAATATCTTCTTTGGCCCACTGATTATTTATGAGTGTGTTGTTTTATCTACATGTATTTGTGAATTTTTCACTTTTCTGCCACTTGTTGATTTCCAACTGTAGTCCATTATGATCAGAGAAAGTACTTTGTATAATTGTGATCTTGCTGAGTTTACTGAGATGTGTTTTGTTACCCAACACATGGTCTATCCTGGAGAAAGATCTAGGAGTACTTGAGAAGAATTTATATCCTTTTGTTTTGGTATTCAGTGTTCTGTTTATGTCTATTAAGTTTAGTCTAATTTCATATTGTACACACTTTCTGTTTCTTTATTGATCCTCTTCCCAGATGTTTTATTCAATGCTGAGAGTAGTGTATTGAAATAACAAAATATTATTTTGGAGACATCTATTTTTCCCTTCAGGTTTGCCAGTGAATATCTCATGTAATTTGGGGCATCTTGGTTAGGTACAGACACATTTATGATTGTTATTTCTTCCTGCTGAATTTCCCCTTTTATTAATATATAATGTCCTTCCTTGTCTCTAATAATAATTTTGCTTTTAAAGTCTATTTTACCTGCTCCAGCTTTTTTTGGTTTACTGCATGTATGGAAAATCTTTTTCCAGTCTTTCACTTTCAATCCATTGGTATCCCTGAGTCTAAGGTGAGTCTCTTGTAGACAGCATATATATGGATCCACAGGTGCTTGTCAATCCAGTCTGTGAAAGTCAAAAGTGCCTGCTGCTGTCTGGAAAGGCTGAGTAAGCACCAGACCCCTCCTTCTTATTGGGAGTAGGAGTGAATCCATAAGCACCCAACAGCCCAGTCTACATATAGGTTGAAAGTGCCTGCCATTTGCCAGAAAGGCTAATGAAACACATCTCTCCTACCCTACCTGGGGGCCAGAATTAAAACTACAGGTATATTCAATCTTTGTGGGCCAAAGCACCTGCAGTTACCCAGAGAGCCTGGGCAATCACCACCCCTCTCTTGTTCTAACAGGGGTAGGGGTAGAGCTACAGGCACCCAACAGTCAAGTTTGTGAAGGGCCAAAAGTGCCTGCAGTTGTCCTGAGAGGTTGAGGAAACACCAGTCCACTCCTATCCTATGTTGGAGGTTTGAGGATGGAGATGGAATGTACAGTGCTCAACAAACTGATTCGTGTGGGTCAAAAGATCCTGCAGTTACCAGGAGAGAATGAGGAAACACAGCTCCCTTCTTATCTTATTGGGGAATGGAGATGGAGCTACATGTGTCCAAGTATCTAGTCTGTGGGGGCTGAAAGTGTTTTCAGTAACCTAGAGAGGATGAAAAAATGACAACCCCCTCTTATCTTGTGGAGGTGGAGGGGAGGAGATGGTATCAAAGGCATTTAACAAACCAGTTTGTGCAGGCCAAAAGAACCTGCAGTTACCCAAAGAAGCTGAGGAAACACAGCTCACCTACTATCCTATTGGGATGAGAGATGGAGCTAAAGGTACCCAACTATCCAGTCTATGATGGCTGAAAGTGCCTGGAGTTACCCAGAGAGACTGGTGCAGGTCCTCCCTGCTTCTTCCCTGCCAAAGGTGGGGATAGAGCCTAGACAAGGGCTGCAATCTGATCTGGTGGAAAGAAGCTGAACCCTACCTAAACTGCTATTTTCAATCAGCCCTGCATCCCCTTAAGACAGGGGCCTCTTTCCAACTCAGAGTTGAATATATAGTTTGAGGAATATTGGCATATACATGTTTCTTAAGCTCATTGTTCTTGAGATAAACTCGAGCAAAAGTCAATAGACCATAGCAATTTAGCAATGCTTCAGTATGTGTTCATCAATTTTAAGAAATGTACCATATTAATGAAATATGTTGTTAATGAGGAAAAATGGGGAAGAAAGTGGAGTTGAGGTACATGGAGTTCCCTATATCTTAGATGTAACATTTATGTAATCTAAAGTTTCTTTAAAAATAAAAATAAAAAAATTGAATGTCAATTGATAATTTAGACAGAGGAGCAGAAACTAGCCAAAGTGAGTGAAAAATAGGAAATCACAAAAGCAAAAAAAACTTTTAACAAGTTAGAAGAAAATAAATTCACCTGTAGTTGTTGTACAATGGTATGTTGGCACCCTTGGTAAAAATCGTATTAATTAAGTGATGAGGATGAAAACACTTTTAGAGTGGCTGAAAAGATGCATGAGGGTTAAAGAAATGGAAGGAACAAATAGAAGCTCAGTTGAGAAGTTTGCTGGCAGGAAAACAGGGAATTCGGGTGATCGTGGGTAACAGGCACGATGAGATTTGAATGAGCTTTAAGTATGCTTAGTGTTGGAGTGGGTATGTAATTAATTTTGCTATTCTTTTTATTTATATTGAGCCTTTGGTAAAGTAAAATTCTTTGGGCTTTGCTGAATTTTATTAATGGAAAAATTGATGTTTTGAGCTCAAATGGATACTTTATATGTTCCTTGATAAATTTCCATCCTATTATTTTCTCTATATTCAATTCCATTATATTGAATTCAGTTTGGAGCTTCTGTAAAATTGGAGCTTTTGCATATTTACTATATTTTCCTTCTATAACATTGCCAAAAATGCTAATAACAGACTTCTGAACAGGATTTGACTTGATATTAATCATCATTGAATGACAATTTTGCTACCAGGTAATTTTTCACATTCCTATACTGACACCTTGCCCATATTGTCTACTTTCCTTGACTTTTCTAGACTTTTGTTTCATAAATATCACAACCCTTATATGAAGGAAGTTGTAACATTATTTTTAAAGAGCCAATCTGAGTTACCTACTATGTTTATAATATTCTTTTCTAAATGTCTACAATAATATGATCCAATGCTCTTATTTCTAGTTACCACTTTAGTGTTTTCTAGATCTACAATCTTTAGTGTTTTCTAGATCTACAATTGTTTAATATAGATACTTCTTCCCTCATTTCAACTTCACAGGTTTATTAGATGCAATCTTCTAAATATTTCTAATTTGATGATAATGAATAGAGAAATAATAGGTTAAACTGTACTTAACTCTATCATACATAAACTCAAGACATCCTCTTATAAGTAATGAATAAGCATAGTGCTTTCTTGATATTCTTATTATGAATATAGCTGAAAATGTCCTTTGTGTTTTCAGAAATATTTTTAGCCCATATTCATTGTTGCGCTTTAGTATACCTTATGCTATTTTTACCAATTTTTTACACTTTTGCATTCATATTTAAGTATATGGGTACTAGTGGAAATTTTAATAAAAAGAATGGCATTTCTTATATCACAAGGAAACACTTAAAATTTTTATTTTTGTTTCTTTTTTATTTAACATGTTCATTATGAATTGCTTTTCTCTATATGAGTATTTACATTTCTTATTTTGGAATATTTTATTCCTCTGCTTTATGTTTTTGTCTTTATTAGAGAATTTGTGATGGATTTACAGAATAATCATGCATAAAATACAGGATTTCCATATACATTGCTCCCCATTAATGATACCTTGCTTTTGTGTGAAACATTTGTAGCATACTGAAAAATTATACATCATAATCAAGTAAAATTTATCCCAAGTATGCAATGTTGGTTCAACATATGAAAATCAATAAATGTAATAAACCAGATTAACAGAACAAAGATTTTAAAAATCACAAGGTCATCTGCACTGATACAGGAAATACTTTTGACAACATCCACCACCCTTTCTTGATTAAAAAAAGAAATACTTAGAAAACTTGGAATCAGAGGAAACTTCCTCAATACAAAAAAGGTCATCTGTGAAAAACCCACAGCTAATATCTTATTCAATGGTGAAATGCTGATAGCTTTCCCTCTAAGATCAAGATCAAGAAAAGTTGCTTTCTATAGCCACTGTTATTAAACAATTCCTGGAAATTTTAGCAAGAGCAATTAGAGAAGAGAAAGAAATAAAATGCATCTAAATTATAAGGGAACAGGTAAAACTTACCCTATTTGCAGAAAGCATGATCCTATGGACAGATAGTTTTAACAAATCCACAACAAATCTCTTAGAGCTAATAAATGAATTCAGTAATGTGGCAGGATAAAAGACCGACATGTTTAAATATACTGTAATGAACAATCTGAAGAAGAAATCAAGAAAAAAATTCAATAACACCTAAAAGAATGAAATATATATAAATAAATCTAACCAAGAATATAAAGGATTTGTGCAAGGAAAACTCCAAGACATTGTCAAAAGAAATCAAAGAGAGCTAAATAAATTAAATGACATTCTGTATTTATGAATTTGAAAATTAAATATTGTTAAGAATGCAGTTCTACTCAAAACAATTTAGAGATTCAATACAATTGCAGTCAAAATTCTAAGAACCTTCTTTGCAGAAATGGAAAGGACAATCATCCTATTTATATGAAATGGTGAGAAGCCCAAAGTAACCAAACCGTCTTGGAAAAGAAGAATTAAGTTGAAGGACTAATACTTTCTGATATTAAAATTTATTACCAAGCCATAATAATCAAAACAGCATGGTATTGAAACAATGGTAGACATATAGACCAATGGAATTGAATTGAGAACTTAGAAATTAACTCTCATATTTATAGTCAACTGATTTTTGACAAAGGTGTCAAGCCCACTTAAGGGATAAAGAATAGTCTCAAAAAAATTGTAATGGGTGGTGGTGATGGTAGTACAACGTGAATGTAATTAACACTATTGAATTTTATATGTGAATGTGGTTAAAAGGGGAAATTTTAAGTTGTATATATGTTAATAAAACAAAATTAAACACAGCAACTATACAATACAAACCAGGAACCCTACTGTATACAATGGACTGTAGTTAATAGTACAATTAAAACATGTTTTTCATGAATTGGACCAAATGTACCATATTAATACAAAGTGTAAATAATAGTATTGTCTTACTGTATACTTTATGCATTAATTTTCTCTACACCTACAACATTTCTAATTAAAAAAGAGGATTCCAAATTCTTCAAGATTGAGGAATGAAGAAAAATAAGGATGGGTATTTATGCTAACTAAGGTATATTTATTGTTATTGTAGTTATTATCTTGTGTTAACTGAGTAACTTGTAACATTGATAAAAAATAAAAAGACATATAGATAAATGGAAAATAATTAATAGTGTAGAAATTAAGCCATTCATTTATAGTAAATTGTTTTGACAAGGGCACCAAAGCAATTCAATATAGAAATAATAGAAATTTTAATAAATGATACTGTGGTATTAAACCTACACGTCAAAGAGTGATTTTGGACCCCTTTCTCACAAAAAGTAATTCAAAAGAGATCATTGACGTAAATTCTGGAACTAAAACTATAAAATTCTGAGAAGAAAACAAGGGAGTAAATCTTTGTGACCTTGAGTTAGACAATAGTTTTGACGACAATATGACATCAAAAGCATAAGTGACAATAGAATACATGTTGATAAATTGGACTACAATTAAATTAAAAATTTTTGTGCTTCAAAGGATACCATCAAGAAAATGAAAAGACAGCCTCCAGAATGGGAAAAATATTTGCAAATCAAGTATTTGTTAAAGATTTACGATCTAAGAAAGCAAATTGAAAAAAAAAAAAAGATTTACGATATAGAACATACAAAGAATTTATACAACTTATTTTAGTTTTCTAATCTACACAGAGTAGACATCATATAATGGATTGACTTTGAACAATGAGAATTTATTAGTTTAGAAGTTTACAGTTTTGAGGCTGAGGAAAAATATCCAAATCAAAGTATCTTCTAGACAACTGCTTCCTGAAGACCAGCTGTCAACAATCTTTGACTCCTCTGACACAAAGCAAGGCACAAGATGGCATTTGTTGCTCTCTTCCTTCTTACTGGGTTTTGTTCTTTGCAGTTTCTAACATCTGTGGCTTTTTTTCTCTCTGTATTCATCTCATTTATAAAGGACTCTAAGAAGACTCCATCTGGGCCATGTCTTAACTGAAGTAACCTAATCCAAGGGTCCTACTTATAATAATTTTACAACCATGAGAATGCATTAACTTTAAGAAAGTGATTTTCTTGTGTAGAGAAATATCCAAGCTACCACAAAACCCCAATAATAAAAAGCCATCTCAATTAAAAAACCAAAATGATTTGACTAGACATTTCTCCAAAGGAGATATACAAATGGCTTAACAAAGATGATGACAACTTCGCAACCAATGTGATTGCCATAATCAAAGAGTAGACAATAGCAAATGTTAATGAAGATGTGATGAAATTTGAGATTGCATGAATTGCTAATGGGGCTATAAAATCATGAATATACTTCAACAGTTTGACAGTTCCTCAAATAGTAAAGATAGATTTATCATATGACCCAGCAATTTCACTCATAAGTATATACACAAGAGAATTGAACACATTTGCCCATGCAAAATCCTGTAAATGAATGTTAATAGCCGCATTATTCATAATAGCTAAAAAGTATAAATAATTAAAATGCCCATCGACTGATAAATGTATATATAAAATGAAACCATAGCCTCACAATGGAATGTTATTCAGCTATAAAGAAGAAATGATTTTGATACATGGTTCCATATGGATGAATCTTGAAAACTTTATGCTAAGTGAGAAAAGCTAGACAGAAAGGCCACCTATTGTATGGTTCCATATATATGAAATTTTCAGGATATATAAATCCATTGAGACAGAAAATGAATTAGTGGTTTTCTAAGGTTTGATGTTGGGATTGGTAATAACTGCTAGTGGGTACTGAGCTACTTTTGGGAAGAGGAAACTATTGTAAAATTAGATTGTGATGATGGTTGGAAAATTCCAATTATACTAAAAAAAATGGATTACGCACTGTAATGACTGGAATGTGACATGGAAATTATATCATAATAAAGCTGTCAAAAATAAACTTTCTATCCATTTAAGAAACTATCAACTCATTGTTTTCTCTCAAAACATGCTTTAGTACACTCTCATAACAAATTGTTTTCTTTTTTTTTTTAACCAATGCTTTTCATTGTGTTACTATTTTCAGATTTATAACTGACTGGAAATGGACACTGTCTTTTCCATGTTAAGCTTCACATTGACTGCCATAGTAAACAGTGCCTCAAACAAAGGGGCTCCTGAGGACACTAGAGACATCTAGACACTTTAAGCAGGACAGAGCAGCTCAGGAATTCTGCACCCTGTCAGTTGGCCTTACCTTGGAATTCATGCTCCCCAGTGTAATAGAGTTAGACTTTTTTATAGTTTCCCTACACATGGTTCTACTGCCCCTTTTATTTGAACTAATAATTAGCACTATACTTTTAAAATATATGTCCCAGAGACTTAAATCTTTCATCTCTTCATGTGCTGGTTGAGTCCTGAATCTCAGCAGAGTTGAAACATTACTCTGGAGTTCATTGGACTTACCCAGGACAACTGGCAAGGAGATGATGTTAGACAACATCCTTCTCAAGGAATAATGAGTGTCTGCAACTGCAAGCAAGACAGTTCCATTAATCTGCCCCATGGGATCTAAGTGCCTCTCAATTAGAAACAGAGGAGGAATTTCCATCCTAAAATTCTCAAGATTGGGGAATGAACAATGGGCTAAAGTAGACATTATTATTGTATTATAGACACATTATTATTCAAAAAATGGAAGAGATTTTGTAGTCCATGGTTAGTAGTAATTCTTCAATATATGATCAATTTTAACAAATGTACCACACTAATGAAAGATGTTGTTAATGTGGAAAAGTGTGTGTGGAGGAGTATATGGGAATTCCCCCAAAATTTTACGTAATATTTATGCAATCTGAAGCTTCCTTAAAAATAAGAAAAAAAAATTATAAAAGAAGAAATTTATACTGTTGTTATTGGTGAGCTACAAATGTGAATCCAAGATTTCTAGAGTGATAATTCAATGTAAGAGTTATTTTTTTTTCATATGTACAGGGTTCCTGTGGCAAAGAAAATCAATCATGAGCAGTTATTTTTAATATGTAAAAAAAAAATTTGAGCATATAATTTACTTATTCATTCAACATAGGCTTATTTAGCACCTTCATGTATCAAGAACAGTTCTAAGCACTTGGTATACATCAGTAAACAAAAGAGGAAAAATGATTTCTACCTCTATATTTTCGCCTGCTAAGACAGGCAATAAAAGTAAACTTAATAATAAGATAAATTATATGGCATATTAAAGGAAATAAATGCTGAGAGAAGAGGTAAAAACAGAGCATGGTAAGAGGAGTGTGTTAACAGAGAAGGTGCTACAAATTGGTAGATGTTCCCACAGTTTTAATGTGTATAGTATATAAATTTTGACATATAAATGTAACATACAAATGTATGTCTTTGTTGTACATTTGAATGTAATATGGGGGCATTGAATATCGTTAGAGTTAGTTTAACAGGTACACTGCAATATACCCTGAGTACAACATTGACATAAATAGATGTAATTTTTTTTCTTAATATAACTTTCAATAAAAAAATAAAATAACCGTTGTAGTCACATAATGGATCTAGGAGAGTAGTAATAAGAATGAGCAAAAATTGATAGCAATTATGTATGGCACAGTACAAAGCAACACTCTTGTTAACACACAATGTATAGGACTTACATGCTTATTGTAATCACGCACTGGTGTTGACTGAGCAAGGTCTCCTCCAGGTATCTTAAAGGAAGGCTTTTAAAATTTATAACTCAGAAGATTCAGGTTGTTTATACTACTTATTGGGAGTGGACAGCTGTTTATGAATAAGGAATGGACCGATGAGATCAGATGACCCAGAGTCTCTGAATTCTGTCTGTGGACACTGTTGTGGATGCTTTGCTCCACCTAAACCAACAGATTTTCCCTAAAATTTGAATTAAGAGATATGTGCTTAGATAGCAGCAACCACTAGATCTGGATAGTCACACCGATTCAGGACCAGAATTGCGATAGTGTTAACAAAATTGACTTTGCTATTATGAGAGAGTGTGAACTAAAGGCTCTGAAGAGCAAAAGCTGAAAAATAAAGAGATACAAAGAGAGAGACAGAAACAATAGGAAAGACAGGAAAGGGGAGAGGGGAGAGGGGAGAGAAACAGAGAGAGCGAAAGTCCAATAGAGAAATTATGCCCAGACAATAACTTATACATAAAACAGGTTTCCTTGAGATTAGGTGCCATGTAACCTGCTGATTTGTTATCATATATTTTTTTAGTTAAACCCACTTGAGTGGGTTTTTGTACTTTGCAACTTATTTCAATATCAAAATTCGACTTCAAATTTAAGCATATATTTTCTTATGTGTGCTGTTTTATCATTCAGGCACATCATGCAGTTTGTGTATGTGTGCTGATTATTTTAAAATAATTAAATTCTTTTTTTTTCAAATATTGTCTCATCCTACAGCATTAGTAAAACTCCTCTCAACTTGCTGATTTCATATTTTTTTTTTGCTTCTATCTTGACCCTTCTGAAATAACAGTCATGTTTGCTGCTCTAGAATCTTTCCCAAGTCTAGTGATCTTTTTAAAATGTCAGTTAAAGGTTCACTGGTTTCTTGTTCACTTCCTTTAAAATTCATGGATAACCACCATTGAGATTGCTGCTCTGTCTACTTGAAGCACAGTGCCTTTAGCAGGTTTGCTTTTTATCTGTACCTCTCCAACTATTTTACTTACAATCTTATGAAATCAATTCTTAGTTGGAAAACATTGAAGTTCTCATTTTTTCCAAGCAGAAAATTTAAATGTATATTTTCACATAATATAACTAGCATGACAATGATGTAATTGTGATAGAGGAGAGAATATTTTAATATAGTTAAGTGAATAAAACAACATATGTAGTTTTAAACTAATGGTAATGATGTGGGCTATGGGTGGCAGGCTCTTTGTCTCTTCAGAGATAATCTAAACTATCTGTGACTTGTGGGTGTGGGATGATGAAAGGCTGCAGTCCTGCCCTTGGGGAGCAGGAAACAGTTTAACAATGCAAGGTCTATAAACTTTAAGTATTCAGGGGAAATGCAAACCAAATATGCTAAAGGCTTATCTAGAATGTCTGGAGTCCATGCTAAAAGCTTACCTAAGATGTGGAAGATATATGTGCTAATTGAAGCCTATTTAGAACTGAAACAAAGCGACCATTTGGCCTTTCCTCTCGGTATAAAAGACATTTGAAAATCTTGTTCAGGGCTCGGGATTCAAACAGAAAGCTCCCGAGTCCCACCAGCCATCAATAAACCATTTTTCCTTCTCAAAATCATTCCTGAGTCCTGGCCTCTCTATACTCAAATAATTGAACTTCTCTCAAATTCTACAACATTTTTGGCGATTCCGGTGGGACAACAAATGAAGGCTAGAGACGGTAGCATTTTGCTGCCCCTTCCAAATCCCCGAGGAAGCTAGGAGGACTCAGGTGAACCCCAAATCTGGGTGCCTCTGGATTAAATTTAATCCAGAAAAGATGTGGGCTCCACCAGAATCTTCCCGACAAAAATTGAGGGCAATGGAAGGTCTGAAGAGAAAGATTCTGGGAATGAAAAAGAACTCCGAACATGGAAGAAGGTAAGACTCCCTGGGTGAGCACAGTCTGGAAGGCCCTAGCTTTAATTGCTAGGAAGGGGAGGCTGATCACCTCCCGAGAGAACCCTAGTAGCCCCAGAAGGTTGGGGGAAAGCTGTTCTCTCTAGCCTTGGGAAAAGGAGAAAAACCGGGGAAAAGCCCTGGTGTTTTGGGTTTGTCTAACTGCATGTTAGAATCTGGTACTGGTCTTATATCCACTAAAGGAGTGGAGTCTCGATTTCAATAGGAAGGGCTATTTATAGGTTCAAGTCCTAATGTCCTGGCAATTGTTCTAGATTAAGGAAAACAAAACTTGGTTACAGGAAAATGGATCGGCTTTTCTGGTGGAGCTTGGTCTGGGTGTAAAGTTTAAACAGTGGAAAAAGTCTAGCTGAAATCTTTTGTTATGGTGCTAATTTGTGAATGAATTCACTTTACACCAAATGTTAAGTGTTCTGAGGTTTGTGATGGCTGTGGGGGCAGCCATGGTGAAAATAAATATATAAACTTGTGGGTCAGATTAGTGACCTTTGTGTTTCTGTCTGTGTCAGCTCAATGCTAGTGTTGGAGTTGTGTCCTTATGTAAAGTAGAATTACAGCTGAGCTGGAGCCCTCCCTTGCCATTGGCAAGGGGGTGAAATGATTCTGGGGCAAAAGCTGAGGAGTCTGGATGTTTGTGGAGTCTAGATGTTTGTGCTTGCTCTGCTGTCTTGTCTCTGGTCTGGCCCTTTGCCGGGGCTTGAAGGCCATCTGTGTCTGCGCCACACACCGAAGTTTGTTAGGGATGTCCCAGTCAGGGTGGCTGGGTCCCCGGGAGAGTTGCCAAATTTGAGTAGGTTCTGTCTGCCCATTTTGGCTGAAAGCTGGAAAGCGGGGAGCTGCTTGCCCCTTTCCAGTGAGTCCACCCTTCTATTCATAAGCCGCATTCCTGTTGGTTGTGCACCCGACTGCCTGGAAGGGGGGGAAGTGAAGGGGGTGAAAAGCAGAATCAGAATAAATGCAGTAAAGTTCCCTCCTTAGGGTGTCAAAGCCAAAATACCTTTGCATTCTGCCCAGGTTCTTAGAAGGTATTGTAGTAACTTTAAGTAAGAGAATGCGTTCTGTGAAGGTAAAATTTGTCTTAAGGGTATAAATAATTATAAAAGTTTTACAAAGCATTGTTTAAATTAAGGTATTTAAATGGCTAATTGCAGACGGTCATTATTTAACAATAACTGAATTGATAATAATAACAATAAAAGGCAATTTTATAACAAACTTATTCGGCAGCCAGTCTCCCCTGCCAACTTGCTTCCAAAAAACTGTTTCTGGTATTACATGCTACTAAGTATTTAAAGTGAAGAAAAGTTCATTATTTTAACAAGCTTGTTTAGTATTAATGGCAATTATATGTTTTAAGAAGTTTGCCTGGTAACTTAGTATGTGGGATATATGGAGTGTGTTTTTATTGTTAAGGAAACAGAAGATGATTTTGTCCTAAGATAAAATGATTGATTATTGGAAAGAGTAGAGTGTGGGACAGAACCTGAATGAATACTGAAAGTGTAGAAGGTTTGTGAAAGGAAAATTTTTATGATTAAAATTGAGTAAGATCAATATACAAAGAAAATCTTTACAAAATAGCTTCTTGTGCTTTAACCTCATCATTTCCTCAGTGTTTGAAGAAGAGTCTTACCTCTTTTAAAAGAACATTTATGTTCTAGAAATCAAATCCTGAAAAATAGCTTTTTATTTCAAACTAACTGCAAGAAATTTATTCTTCTACTTTAAAGGAAAAATGAAAGTAATGGTTAAGTTCATTTAATATGTTATAAGTCGAATGAAAGGTATTTAAAGGTGTTATAAAATTAATAGGTTTTTAAAAAATTAATAAAAACTGTAACTAAGAGTTAAAATCATTTATAAATGCATTTATGTTATAAAACAGTGGAAAGGTAATAACTGAAATTATAGCTGGGTGAATTTAGCTTGAAATTATTAAGTGTAAATGCTAAACTTTACCTTTCCTTAGTTTATGGTTACTTCAAGTCTAACCTCACCCCTTGCCTTTGCCTATGGTTATTTCATAATAGCTTCTGCTCCTATAGGCCAGAGAAGAGCTGGGACATCACTGTCTCCTCTCCTGGTATTAGTAACCCTTTCTCTCATGAATTCAAGTGTAAACTAAATAAATTGCTGCCTGATAGAATAAGGTTAAATGACCACTGGAGTTTTATTATCTCCAAAATCAAAATGGGGGTGGAGGGGGAGAAGTCTCCTGCCTTGACGGTCAGTGTTCTTAAGAGTGGCAATTCATGAGAGAAAGCAATCTGTCTCCCTGAGGCTTCAAATAGCCTCAGTAAATATATATAAAATTAATCTTGTTGCTTATCCAAAATTCTGCTAAATTCAAAGTAAAATATAAAGTTCTGAAACAAAAAAATAGTGCTAAAGCATTGAGAACATTTTGGTTACAATCCATTAAGAAAGAAAATTCTTGTGTAAAACTGCATAGTCATAGTATAAAACTGCACAGTCATAGTGCAAATTAAGAGTTTCAAGAGTCTTTGAAATGTTTTGCAGTCACACTTGTTTTGTAAGAATTAGAAGTTTAAAGTAACTAAAGTTATGTTGTTGTGTCAAACTATTCATGTCTGCCTATTTGCTCAAATTGTTGAGGTTAAATATGCAGTTATAAGTAATATATATTTCAGGACTCCAAATTAAGCTAAACAGTATATAAAATAATGCAAGTTATAAATAATATCAATGAGTTTTGTTTCTGTGTCTAACTCTTTGTGTCTGCCCATTTGCTCAGTGTATGTCTTCATACATCAGGATAATAATATCAAATTAACAAATGAAAATTCTCAAAAGAGCTCTATTCAAATTGTTAATTAAATATGCAGTTATATATGTAAATAAATATTCTTAAAGCCCAAATTAAACTAAGCAGGATGAAAGAGTCATAGAAATCTGATTATAGAAACAATTGGGAAAGGGTCTCCTCTTTGCAAGAGCTTTAAAGGCAAGACTAGGTGTAGCAGATTAAACCTATCTACTAGGCTAGGGAATTAAGAATCAGTTTGCCTGGTAATTTCCCAGTTTAAACCTTTTGTCAGCCATAAAATGCAAAAAAAACAAAGATTAGGTTAATTTTCACATAAGAAAAATGTTGATGTAACCTGGCGGCCTGCTGCCTTAGTCTCCCACTCCTGGGTTGGACAGCAGTGGAGGAGACCAGTTTAGGCCAGTCCTATGGACAGTGGATTGATGCCCAAGAAGGAGCTAAGTCAGTGCCATTTCAGCTATAAATTCTATTCCTTATTTGACAAAGGGGGGAGCAGGTAAAAACTAAAATGGTTGGAATGTGATAGAGGAGCAGTTAAATCAAACTTTTGCGTGGGAAAGTTAAATCTCAGATAAGCTGTAACTTCTGAAGTATCCAATCTATGGAAAAACAGAGGAAGAGCTTGCATGCTAAGCTTAGGGGTATAAATTGTGTCATTTTTCTTTGTTCGGGGCACCAGCCATATCTGGCTCTGTGCCCCTTCTTGCAAGATTGAGAATAAATTATTTTCTTCTCCACAATCTGGTGAGCCTTATTTTCTTCCAGAAAATATTTTTATTTCCAACAAAATAAAGGTAATTAGTGGCTCTATTAACAAATTTCAGTAAGTAAAGGAAAGTCCATAAAAACTATGGAGAGATCTTTCCTGGGTTATGATTTTTTTAAAAATTAAGTAATTGTGTAATGTGTTTTAAAACCTGGTAGTCAGTATGCATGTGTTTTAAAACCTGGTAGTCAGTATGCTTTTAAATTATTAATTTTCATAACTTAAACAAAGAAAGGAAGTTTTTAGCTTCCTGTAAGGGAAAAAGAACATTCCTTACATAAACTATTATAAACTAAATTAACATTATATGTACAAAATCTTTACAGTAATGAAAATTGTTTTAAGTTCACATTGGTGAAATTAGGCTAAAGGAAAAAGATTGTAGATATGCTCTCTTAAATAAAGAGTAAAATTTGGTAATTGTAATTTAGTAAGTTTATTTAAACATGAGGTGGCTAGTCAATGTGGTTATAGTTAATTATAAAGAGTTTGTAAAACATCTTCCAAACTGAAAATGTTTAAATAGTTCTAGTTGTAGAAGTCCTTGTTAACTAAAAAAACTTAGATTGGTATTGGTAGCAGAAATAACTTCATGATAATAAACCTGTCTGAAGGCCACTGCAAAGTACACATTTAAGTAAATGGTAATAAAAAGTTGTCTTGATTCTATTGGAAATATTCTGTTTTCATTCTAACAATGAAAAATAATATTTTTCCTCTATTACTAAAGTAAAGTACCTACTGTTATCTTCATAGTAAAATTGTGTAAGTAAACAGTCATTTGATATAAGTGTTGCATTAAGTTGTTTAAAAATATATATAAAAACAAGGAATAAACTTTAACATTGTCAAACTCTTGTGCATTCAAACCAGGCCTTGAATACATTACAGGTGGCCTCTCCATGTGAGTTATTGGCTAGGCTGGTCACTGACCCCTCAATTAAAATATGTGCTATATCAGTCTCTGGTTCTGCTTCTGAAGTCGATGGAAACTATATTGCAGTTTCAAGCTCCTGCAGCAGCCAATAATGACTCGGTACAGCCAAGTGTACAATGGATATCGCCTCCAGACTGGCACTGTTCCATAGTGCCAGAGAGCACTATGCACCAGGCTAGTAGAATACTGGAAAATCTCTCTAAGATGAAGGATGCTGCAACTTGCTCACTGCGTTGAAGAACATGCTAAGTGGAGCCATGGTACCAGGATACTGTAAGTGAACTTAAACACAATTGGCATTATGGCCTGCTCTCATGGAGAGATAACATGTAAGGTATTACAAACCTGAAACTCAAAACTAATAATTGCAACTCTGAATCCTTATGCATTAAGTAATACATTAGTTAATATTAAGTGCTGTACTTTTATCCTGTACTAAATATATGCCTAATAATTATAATGTTATCTTTTCTATTTTGGATCAAGTGCAGAAGTATATTAAACATGTTAAATTCCTGGTAAAATCATTTTCTAAACAGTTAATAACATGTCTATAGAATAAGGTGGCAGTCTCAGCCAGTCTCAGTCAACTTCTATATTCTGCTGTACGCTGCTGTGTAGCAAAAGTGAGGCTTGCTTGCTGATGGTGAGTCACCTATTGAACAAGTCAAAATTGCTAGAAATTGTACAATGAAAACCAAGGTGTAAAAATCTTTATTCTGTAGTTCTGATCACTCCCACAGGTGAAAACTAAGAGTATTTCCAAATTAGTGTTCTAATCCTGAGTGAAGCCAGTTGCTCAAGGAGTGCCAGTTCACCAGGAGCATCTGACAGAGCGAATGAGTGTCAATCATTGAACAGCTTGGAATGTGTCTTCAGACAAAGCTAAGTGTCTGTTACAATTTCTCTCTAAAGATGGATAACTTAAAAAAGAATATATATGCTGTTCCCACCAGCTTTTAAGGAGTGCCATCTTTATAGGCAGCACCTAACGTTGTCTACCTCTGTAATCCAATGTGTCCTCTTTAAAAACGGATATTCCAAATTTTTAATTAAGTTTGTTTCTTTCAGAGTGAACATCTTATTAACCATATGAAAACTTCATCCAACTTCGTACAGAATGCCAGATCCATCTTCCTCCAGTTAGAATAAATTAAGAGTTTTACACCTTATTAGGCAATGACTACAGCCCATGGCCAGGAGGAAGCAGTTACAGAAAAGAGATCCATCTCCCTTGAGCACCCCTTTTCAATTAAAGGTGTAAACTCTTCAAGGGTAAAATAAAATTAATAGATGGATCTGGAACCTGACTGGAAATCCATGTGAGCGCTGGTGGCCGCAGGATGACTGCAGGAGGCTCCCGCCCCAGGATTCTGCTGTCCAGAATGAAATCTCCTAAACTCTTAAAAACAGTCCTGGATGCTACACTAAAGATTGATAAATAATCAATCAAAACAACAAACAGCCATCCACCTCATAGCTCCAACAATAATTATGCCAAAGCTTAGCAAGTTAAACTTTGGCAAAGGGGGGAAATGATGTGGGCTATGGGTGGCAGGCTCTTTGTCTCTTCAGAGATAATCTAAACTATCTGTGACTTGTGGGTGTGGGATGATGAAAGGCTGCAGTCCTGCCCTTGGGGAGCAGGAAACAGTTTAACAATGCAAGGTCTATAAACTTTTAAGTATTCAGGGGAAATGCAAACAAAATATGCTAAAGGCTTATCTAGAATGTCTGGAGTCCATGCTAAAAGCTTACCTAAGATGTGGAAGATACATGTGCTAATTGAAGCCTATTTAGAACTGAAACAAAGTGACCATTTGGCCTTTCCTCGTGGTATAAAAGACATTTGAAAATCTTGTTCAGGGCTCGGGATTCAAACAGAAAGCTCCCGAGTCCGGCCGGCCGTCAATAAACCATTTTTCCATCCTAAAATCATTCCTGAGTCCTGGCCTCTCTATACTCAAATAATTGAACTTCTCTCAAATTCTACAACAGTAATATAAGTATTTTCTTAAAGGTGCTTTAAATACTTTTTTAAAATGTTATTGTTGTGTAGAAAGATATATGGATATTAAAAACTGTTCTCTTATTCCTTAGAAATTATATGAGAAATATTACTGCATACTTTTTGATATTCTTTTGACAAAAAGAAGTACCTTTGAAGCAATGGGCAAATATATCAGCATACAGACACTCCTCTAAAAATGATACATTGTTTAAGAAATATGAGATTTCTATTATCTGAACACTATACCTCTAGTCATTCAAATATGGTCAACCAAAAATTCCATAGATTTATAGTGAACTATGTTGAGAAGATATGTAAACAAAAAAGACATAGTATAGCTAAATTAAGATGAGTGATTTTCTAAATAAAGTTTCAATACACTCTATCATAAACACAAGTTTATAGTTTTAATCAAAGTTTTGTATAGTTTTACTTTAGAGACATGTTCAGAATGCTACCATCTTCTTGAATGAATGATTTTCTTAATAAATTATTCATTTGTAATTTTGGAAATTAAATATTCAGTAGACCAAATAAACACTTTTTTTTTCCACAGAAATATTGGAAATAGTATTTCATTTTTCAGGATATTTCATAGTAGTTCATTGAATAATATAGTCAAATTATATCATTCAATATCCCAAAACTTCGAATCAGACAAAACTCTTGAATCAAACAACCTAAAGCAGATAGACAGGTATGGATTTATTTAAATCTTCTTAGTAATGAATCAAATAAGCATTTGCTCTTCAGTTTTAATTCAGGTTAAAAACTTCTCTACCATTCTTTGCAAAATTTTCTACTCTGGAAGTATTTATAGGTTCTGAACAATTTTCTAAGATAAGAGCTATTTTTTGTTTTGTGGATTTATCTCATTAAAAATTAAAATTAGTTGTCATTGGAAAAATGTTTATTGTATATTGATGGAATAGAACCATTTGTTTTATAAAACATACTGTTATTCATGTGAGCAAGAAATGATATTGTTGCCAAAGGGTGGTAAATTGCTTTATAATGCATGTATTCCAAGAAATTAATGGGCATGATGACATGTTTATGTGGCATAATAAGAACTTCATATATATATATATATATATATATATATATATATGTATGTATGTATTAAAAAACTAAGTAGGAATGATATGAAGAAGATGGAAAATCATTAAATTTTGGAATATAAATATATTTTTTAAATTTATCTCCTTTTTTGCATATTGATTGAATTTTTGACATCTTTGACATATACACTATATCACTTTGTTGATTTTTATCATAGCCATTTGTGCAGTCTTTTTTTCGTACACTTAATAAAACTGTTAATTTTTCAGTGCTACCATGGTAAATTAGTTTCACTGTTTTTAATTCTTTCTCTAGTTCTTCATAAAAAGTATCCCCTTTTTTGTGACGCATAATGTTTTTTCATAGACCCTACAACTTTTTTTTTCATATTTATTCATCCTTGAACTTGGAAAACATTTTCTAGGCCTATTTGCTGATATAGTGTGGATGAGTTCTCATTCAACCTCTCATTTCTCACTTGGGTGCTGACAGAAATCCTACAAAAGACTTTGAATGAATTGCACTGTAGTGTGAAAAAGTCTTGGTCAAATTTTGGCATGTATTAACCATTTATCTGGGGGTGAATCTAGTTTCTATTCTGAAAATATCTTTTTTCACTGCCAAATTTCTTTAACGATGAGATTTACCTTTTAAGGATTTTAAGCAGTCTATATTTTAACCTTTACCAGAAGCAATGGATAGAAAAGTAAGAAACTGCCTTAGCTTGCCAGAACTTCTGTGACAAATACCACAATATATGCTAGATTAAACAAGAAATATCTATTGTCTCACAGTTTTGAGATCCAGAAGTCCAAAAACCACATCACATTTATAATTTTGGTCTACAAATTGGTTAAATGTTCCCAGTATACAGTTTTAATATGTATAGTATATAAGGACTGTTTTTCCCCAGGGTTGGACGCATTCTGGTGACAGAGGGCCTCTAATAATGGTGATCTATCTCTCTCTCCTGTGACTCTTTCTGACTTCTTTCGAGTCCACATTCCTATAAGGCCTGCAGTCATGTGGATTAAAGCCCACCTAATTTGATTTGTCTATACCTTAACTAATAAGAACTAATAATAAGACATTCAAAATGTACTATTCACAAATGGGTTTATAGCCACAGGAAAGCAGATTAAGACTGGGACATGTCTTTTTATAAATATTTTAATTTAATTTAATTTAATTTTATTTTTTAGTATTTGTTTTCTTTTTTGTTCCTTATTTTTTTATAAGATACATAGATCACACAAAATAGGACATGCGTTTTGTGGGGGGGCAAGATTCAGTGTCCAGAAAACCCATAACTCGATATGTACAGTCCATTTTCTCTCTCCAAGTTGCTCCACTGCTGATAAAATATTCCTTATTACAATGAGATACAGATATATACCTTCAAATCACAGCCCTAAAGCATTACTTCAAGATTTAAAATAGTTTTAGAAATAAAGGTGCAAGTGGAGGTTAGTTAGCAATCAAAGTATATAGAACATGGCTTCATAAAAAAACATTTCCTCTCCATTAAAATAGTGTAAGAAAGAAATCTTCTGTAAGAAAATAAGGCTCATCCGATTGTGGAGAAGAAAATAATTTATTCTCAATCTTGCAAGAAGGGGCGCAAAACCAGAAAATGTGGCTGACACCCCGAACAAAATGAATGACGCAATTTATACCCCTAAACCTAGCACGCAAGCCTTTCCTCTGTTTCTCCATAGATTGGATACTTCAGAGGTTACAACCTATCTGAGAAGATCTAACTTTCCCGCACAAAAGTTTGTGGTTAACCAGTTCCCCCATCACATTCCAACCATTTTAGTTTTTACCTACTCCCCTTTGCCAAATAAGGAATGGAATTTAATGCTGAATTGGTATGGACTTAACTCTTTCTTGGGCATTATTTTTTACTGCCTATAGGACTGGCTTAAGCTGGTTTCCTTTGTTCTTGCTTAACCTGGGAGTGGGAGACTGAGGCAGTAGACTGCCAGGTTACATTAATTAATATTTTCTTCCTTTATGTGAAAACTAAACTAATCTTTATTTCTTACAAATAGAGAGTGCCCGATTTGCTGATTGAGATGAATTCTGTGTTTCTGATATAGAAGCAGTGGAAGTGGTTTAAGATTTTGCCCAAACCATTCTGTGTTATCCTGCTTCTTTGTTTCAGGTATCAAAGTCTGCATAGTTTTATTTTATTTTTTTCATTGCTCCTATTTATCTTCAGTGACTCCATAAGAGATGCAGTTAAAAAACTTACTTCTAGCTTATAGAACAGTTTATTTTGGCCTTATATTGTAAAGTATAATATTTTCAACCTTCTTCATGTATTTCATGACATCCCATATATACACATCCTGAGGTTGCCATTTCTTTTCAGGCTCTCAGTTGGGGAAAATCATTAGCTTCTAGAACCCTCTCTTTGATTCTTATATGTAGATCCCAATATCTCAGAACTGTCAAGTTGAATCCTTCTCACACTGACACATCTCTTCTGCCTCTTCTTCTTAGCATCTTTCTGACTCTAGCTAGAGAAAATTCTTGAGATTTAAGGATCCTGTGATTAGGTTAACCACACCCCCTAGAAAAGCCATGATAGTCTCCCCATTTTGGGGCTGTAACTTTAATTATATCTGAAAAGTTATTTTGTCATGTAAGGTAACCTATACAAAGGTCCTGGTAGATTAGGATGTGAATATTGTTTAGCACCATTATTCCTCCTACCAAATGCATTTAGCTTCATATTTATTGAGGATCAGCTATGAGCCAGACTACATTCAAATCACTGGAGACACATAGCAGGACACAAAATATGCAAAGTCCCTCTTCTTTTGGAACTTCTATTCTGATGGGAAAATCGATAACAAACACTGGCAACTTTAATTAATCACCTATGTATTTCTGTGTCAGCCAATTTTCTGTAGGTTTTATATATAATAACCCATTTTTCTCATATTGCATTTATAATTTTGGTCCCATTGTTAATCCATTTCAGAGACAAATTTACTGAGGAACAACAATTTTAAAATACAGTTATACAAGTAGCATGTGGTAGAGTCAATATTTGAATATATATTCTGACTTCAGTGCTAAAGCTGCATAGCTTTCAGCTCAGAGAGACTGATTTGAAGAAATTATTGTAAAACTGTCCTCTGGTTTTCTCTGAGCTAGCTCTTGCTAATAAACTCTTTTCTGGAAAGCCTAGTGTTGCAGTATTGGCATTGCACACATTGGACAAAAGGTCTCACTTGAGCAATTTCAGTGCCAGGATGCTTAACCATTGCATTATCATGCCTTTATGTACAATGCTATTAAAGAATGAAAAAAACTTTAAAGGTTTTTTGTTGGTCTGGTTCTTAGCAGCTTAAGTTGTAGCTAGGAATGGTTTGTTTCATATTTAACCCAGTTGTTTATATCCTTGGATTTTGAAAATGTAAGTTTATATCTTTGTGCAATTTGGGGAACATTATCCACCATTATATTTTCATATATTTTTCTCCCATATTTAGTCTCTTTTTCTGTTTTGAAATTTCAATTATCCTTTGATAAAACCTTCTATGTTGTGCCACAGATCCATGGAACTCTGTTCATCGTTTGTCAAACTTTTTCTTTTTCAAATTCAGATTGGATAATTTTCATTGAACTATTTTCAAGTGCACTGACTCTTTTCTCTTTCAATACATTCTGCTGTTTAATAAGTCTAGGAAACTTTTTTTAAAATTGCAGATACTGATTTTTCTTTTCTATAATTTTCATTTGGTTTCTATTTTTTTTTCATTTTACTACTGTGGTTTCCTCTCTTTTTATTTATGACAGGTATGGATTCCTTTATCTTATGGATAGTAGTTGTAATAGCATCTTTATACTCCTTGTTTTATAATTCCAATATCCAGGGCATTACAGAGTGTACTATATTGATTATCTCTTTTTTGGGGAAGAATAAGTCACAATTTCACACTTCTTTGTATGCTAAAAAATGTGAACTGAACCCTATACATTCTGAATATAATGTCAGGTAGATTATTTATTCTATTATATTCCTTTAATTTCTGTTAATAGATTTGTTTTACCAGCAATTAACTTTACCAGACTCAGGTTGCAAACTTTGTCTTACCTACCATAAGTGGCCCCTCAAATCTCAGCTCAGAATGCTCTTAATTTATTCTTTGATGCATTGTTCAAAGATTAGGGAAGAGTTTATATATGATCTTGTAACTCTTTTCTGGCTATCTTCTTTCAGAGACCACCTTTTACAGTTCCTGTGAGGGCCCCATTTGCCCTGGCTCCTTCTGCAAAGCAGAATCTAGAAAGCCTGTGTATTTGGCAGAGTTGCAGAAATAAGAAAATAATAATTGATTGCTTTCTCCATTCTTCATCTCACCTCTAAAACTGACTGTTCTGTTAATTTTCCAGATCCCATTGGTAATTGTTGCCTGTTTTGGTTTTGCTCGGATCTACAATTGTTATCCTGTTAAGAACCAGTCTGTTAAGAGCTTACTCTTCCATCCAGGAAGTGGTGCCAAGAATTTAATTTTAAATTATTAATTTTGTTGCTATATAGAGAATAGACTGTAATGGGGCAAAAGTGAAACAGGAAGACCAATTCTGGTGTTATTGCAATGGCCCAACTAAAAGAGACTGTAACTTCCATAAGAGGAGTAGTGGTGGAAGGGTTGAGATATGTTGGATTTGAGGTATATTTCTAGGGAAAATATGGTAGGATTTACTAAGAAATTTGATTTTTGATAATAGAAAAAATGAGTAAAGATTTGCATTTTTTTTAACCTGTGCAAATGAATACATAGATTTGTTATTAAATGTTATGGGTAAAGTTATTGGCTACAGGATTGGAAATTAAGCTTTGATCTGGGCAAGCTAATTTTGCAATGTCTATTTAACATTCAAGGGATTATTCAAGTGTATAATTTAGCCAAGATGATGTAGATGGATATTCAAGTTTTGGCATTATCAGTATATAAATGGTATTTAAAGCCTTGGCACCAAATGAAATCACTTAACACAGAGACTAGAGAAAAGGAAGGTATTTAAATAATCTCTAGTGCCTGGCCATATTTAGACTGAAACAGACTGCCTCAAGTAGGAGCAGGGAATTATGGTAACACAATAAGCAAGTAAATAAGTGCTTCAAGAACAGAATGGCTAATTGAATTCAAAACTATAGAATAATTTCTACAGAAATGGATTCAGATACTGGGCCCCTATGTACTTTGAGCCAGGAAATATTGGGGAAAACTCCACATATTCAAGGCCACTCCAATATTTTATGTGAAGATAACATTTATGAATGCACAGGTTATCTGTGGGTTTTCTGAGGAGTTAAAGGAAATAAATGCCATTTATTTTTCTTCATGCTTATTATGTTTGGTGTTCTCTAAACCTCTTGGATGTGTGCATTTACATCTTTTGCTGAGTTTCGGGTGTCCTCTGTCCTTATTTCTTTGAATATTCCTCCTTCTCCTTTCTCCTTCTGAGATTCTACTCTCATAAGTCATATATTGGTATGCTTGATGGTGTCCCATAGCTGTTTTAGGCAATTTTTGTCTTTGATATTTCTTTTTTTCTTTTGGCTCCTCTGTCTGAATCATTATGAGTGTCTTATTGTCAAGTTCACTGATTCTTTCTCATGCCAGTTCCAATCTGTTCTTGAAGTACTTCTGGGCATTTTTTATTTCAGTTCTTGTTGTCTTCAACTCCAGTAGTTCTATTTGGTTCCTTTTCAAAATTTCTCTTTATTTCAACTCTCAGATTGTTCATTATTGCTTTCCTGATATCCTTCAGTTCTTTCTCTGTACTTTCCTTTCTGTACCTAGAGCATTTTTAAGATCATTTTTTAAAAGGTTTGTTCAGGATTTCCACATTCTGGTCTTCTTCATTGGTATTTTCTATATTTTTTATCCTCTTCCTTCAGTTGGGTTATTATTTCCTGTTCCTTTGTGTTATACTCTTGTTGCACCCTGTACATTTCAATATTTTAAAATGGTAGCTCTGGGATTTACTCCCCTGAGTTGTCTTGTATTTCTCGGTTTTGTAACCAGCTAGTGATAAACAGAGACTTTCTTGAGTGTCAATCCTCCTATCAGGAATGTCTGCTCAAGGAAAATGCAGTGTGTAAGATTTTACCTGTTCTTCTGGGCCTCTGCCTTGTCCTGTGCTTTTGCTAGTTAGTTGTTTTGGAGTTCCCCTGTTCATAGGAACTGGGTTGTCCTCTCTTTTTTCCTTCCCTTCACATGTATTTGAAGCCAGCAGGCCTTTGTTCTACAGTGTTTGCCTCTGTAGATTTTTATACTCCTTTTGTTGTCTCACACTGCTTTCATTTGGAGTGAAATTTGGTGAAGAGTGAGACCCTGGGGAGGAACTTCTCAAATCAGTTTTCTCAGCAAAATCAGTCCAAGAACCTATGAAGTGGGTGCAGACCATCTCCAAAGTATTCTGTGGAGGACATCAGAAAGGGTGCCATTAATTTATGTGACAGCTTCCCAAAGCTACCCTTCTTGCCCTGCCCAGAAAATGAAGCCCTTCATATAACTGTCACCCGCAACCCTGAAGAAGTGCTGCATCTTTAAATCTCCACCACCTCTGCCCCTGTCAAGGGAGGATTAAAACAATGGCCACCAATTGCTGTCCTCAGATCCTTGGCCCAGTGATCCAAATTTACTAACCTAAAGCCATATCAGTGAACAGACATCTCCACCCCTTTTCTTGCAGAAAATTTTTACATCCCTTTCTGTCACCAGCAGCTAGCCAGGGACTAGACCTCACAACTGTCTTGCTCCAGAATGGATTATGGATGCTGGTAGCTGCTGCAGGGGAAGAGCTATTTACTGTTCTTTTCTATATTTTATCAGCTTCTTCCTTCCATTCTTCCCTGGATGCTGTACAGTGTTCTGCTCTCTGGAGATTCAAAATAGTTGTTTCAGAGAGTCCCTGCCTGTTTAATAGTTGTTTTGTTGGAAGGACTGAACCCTGGATCTCCCTACACTGTAATCTTCCCCAGAAGTGTCCAATGCCTTTGAAGTTATGTTGATTTCAGAGGTCAGAAGCCCAAATCGACACATTGGCTAGGAGGTTTGCTTGCTGCTGGAGTCAGTAGCAGTCTGCCTGGCAGGTTATTGGCAATTCTTGGGCTCATGGCAATGTCCACTCCTTTCTTTTCTGGCTTCCCATTGAGTTTCCTTTGTCTATACATTTTCAGAGCAGCATCCATTCCCACCATCATAGACTCATGGGCCACAAGCTAAAATTTCTATTTTCTTTTAAAGATTTATTCTATTTTTTTTGTACTGTTTATTCTCTCTCTCTCTCTCTCTCTCTCTCTCTCTCTCTCTCTTAAGCCATGATTATTTTTCCTTTCCTTTGAGATTTTTTAAAAAAATTAAAAAAAAAATTTTAAAGCATTTCCAAACTACATATATGTTACATAAAAAATACAGGGGCTTACCATATGCTTCACCCCTTCCCCTTCCCATACTTTCCCACATTAACAACATCTTTCATTAGAGTGGTACATTTGTTAAAATTGGTGAACACATATTGAAGCACTGTTACCAATCATGGAATATAGTTTGCATTATTTTTTATATTCTGTCTCCCCCACACATAATTTACATAATGAGGACAATAATTTCAGAAGTCAGGTATTAATGTAGGAATCTCTTTCTGATCCACAACCTTTCATGGGTCCTTTTTTGTGTAAATAAGTAAATAAAGCCAAATATTTAGATCAGCTAATATTGATAGATATCACAGGTCTTTTGTCTGGCTCTGGACTCACTACTCTCTGGGTTAGTGTTTTTGTGTTATTTCAGTCAGTAAGAACTTTCTTCTTTTATTTTCCACAGTTCAACAATGCATTTGACACATGTTATTTTATACTTTACATAGCTCTTTCAGTTAATTTGCTCCAGAATGGTTATCCTAGGTAACTAGTATCCATATTGATCAAAATTGTGACAACACTTTTAAGTGAGACAATGCTAATAAAAACACTGGGACAAAAAAGCAACATATATTTGTAGGTCAAATTTTAACCTTTCTTTTGCAAATGATACAGTCATATCTAGAGAAACATTCAAAGCATTTTCTGGAGCATTTTGTCAAATAGATAAATCATTAAAATCATTGTAATAAAAATGTTCTGAACCTGTAATATGATCATGTCTGTATTGTGTATGCAATTACCATACAATTCAGAGTTGAATATGAGACACATAGATTTACCTATATATGTATATTTTTAAATATTAGATTATATTTCATGGTAAATAGAGGGATTTAAAATCAGTCAAAATAGAAATGAAAGAGATGATTCTGGTTTTGTTACTGTCTTAAAATTTTAATAAAAGAAACATTAAGCCAAATTTGCCTTACACTACATAGAAAACTGTCTTCTATTTTTTACTGATACCAATAATATCTGTGGATATGTTCACTGATTGATTTATGACTAAGTTAGGGAAAAATAGTATTAAAAGTGTTTTGAGCTTTACTTTTCAAAATTTTTCATTGGACTAAAAAGATCATATAAAAATGCCTTTACAGTAACCTGAAATTCTATTTTTACTCAAATCCTATCATAATTAAACTAGTGATAAAGCAAAATGACATAAAATTATTCCTCTTTTTTTTTAATTAAAGGTGGGACCTGGTAATTCTGTTCTCATTTTTAATAAAAGTATGTTCTGTTATCTTTGGAAAACTCATATAATCATTAAATAATTAAGAAACAGTTAAACTATTCTAAGTCAAATTTAATAAATAAAATTCACATCAGTATTTTCTTATTATATATTTTTTTTCCCTGAGGTACCAGGGGCCAAGGATTGAAGCTGAGACCATGTATATGAGAAGCTGGCACTCAACCACTGAACCATACCAGCATCCCTGGACTGGTTTTTTCATTTGTTTTGTTTGTTGTTTGTTTTTGTTTATTCAAGAGGAACCAGGAAATGAACCCGGGACCTCTCACTTGGGAAGTGGGTGCTCAACCGTTTGAGCCACATCTACTCCACTTAGAGCCACATCTGCTCCCCTTATTATACTTTAAAAATTACTTTTTATGGGAGAATCAAAGACTGAAGAGTCTCCAACTTTTAGTTGAATATCATATAAAAATTACATACTATAACATATCTTAATACCTTAGAATTTCCATCATCCTTGATGGGTTTTAGAAAGGATAATTTATAGATGCTTGTGTTATGGCACAAATACAATGAAATAATCTACATTTTCCATTCAGAGAGAAAATATCAAATTTTGAATTTACATATTTTGATAGGTAATGAGCTACAAGATCTAATTGAAGATTTTTGTCTGAAGAAATTGTCCCAGTCACTGAAAAAGGTCAACTGATTCAACCAACAAATTTATGTAAGTTTATTCTACTAACACTGTTTTTACTCAAATCACTAAAAAGATTCTACATGCAAGCTCTTTCCATAATATGGTCAAAGAAAACATGAATATTCATCTATTTAGCCATTTTCACAGAGATGAGAGAGAAAAATGTAAAGATTAAAAATTAGAAAATATTATATTGTAAAAAAATTATATTTAATGATATGTACATTTGAATTTACAATTACATAATACCTGAATATAGCACACATACAAAGATGAATTCATGTCATGATATTTCCAATATTCAGATATACTTTTCTAAATTTGTATATAATTGAGAACTGTGAAACAGCTTATAAAATGAGCAGGGTATTCTAGTATCCAGCCACAATAAGGGACATTCCAAAGACGGTAGTTTTTCCGGGAAAAATTACTTCTACAGATGAAAAAAATGAAGGAAGTTGTTCAAAGCTAACAGCTGACATACTCACTGGTTACTATAAGCTCTAATCAATAACAAAAAAATAGAAAAATCAAACATTAGTAGCATTTTTCCTATAACTTTGGAAATATTTTAACATAATAAGTTTAGAAATAAAAAGTTTCCCCAAAATATTTACCAAATAGCATTTTAAAAACATATTCTTTACATTTAAATATATTTAATATCTCACAGTTTTTATTATCCAAAATATCATCTTTTACTACTATTATTGTTTTGGAAAACTAAAACTCTGAGAGATAAATCCTATCTATATAAGAAATGTGTGTATTAACATGTACTTTGAAAGTTAATTTTCTCTGTGGTGTTTATCTGTAAAACTAAATGAAATGGATAGAGATCAAATAGTGTATTAATAGATGTTGGGTTATTCTTTTTCATGTGCATCACTGCAGACAAGTATAAACATATGTTAACATATTAGGCACTAGAATTTATAACACAATAACACATTAAAAGCTTTCTATTATTATAGGACGCACATAACTCAAATTGTACTTATATTTATTTGAAACGAACTATATCTTACAGATTTGGTTTTTCATTAGTTGCTCTTTTTTCTCTTTTCTTCAGAAGTCCTATACTGTTCAAAAACAATAATTTATAAGCTCAATGAAAAAAATTAAGTAGCATAACATGTACATAAGCATTGATTTTTAAAAGAATTTTTGAAGGCTCTGCCTATACAATAACCAAATAAAATGTTTAAAAAATAGGTGAATATGGACAAATTGCTTCATTCATTGATTGAATTGCCATAGACCATGTAATTCCACTGATTTTTCTATTCTCCTGAAAAGATTACCTATTGGGATTTCCTAGTTTTTATAGACTAGACTGATGAGCAGAAGCTTTCAGAAAGATTACAGCTGACAAGACCTTGAAGAGGAGCTCTTCAGGGGTCAAGATTGAACTTGTATCTCTTTTTTATACCTAGCATAATAGCATGAAGAAGTCTTCTTGATGCCATTGCAGCAGCAATTGTAGCAACAGCATTAGCGACATTGCCCAGTGGGTAGTAATGCATCTCAGCCAATCATTGCTAAAGAAATAGGAATGAAGAAAGAGCCATTGAATGCAAGCGCAATGGTAGTACCTTATTTAACTTCACTTTAGGGAAGAAAACACTATAGCTACCCTTTGCTTTAGAACTTTCCATTTTGTCAGTTTCAATTGCTTATCCATTGGTGATATTACCTGCAAATATTTTGCAAAATATATAGTATAAAATTCTAATATGTAGCTAATTTAATATTTGTATACTCATTTGCATATATACTTTCAGAAAATGGTTATTTAATGTAATCAGAAAACTCTATTACATTTTTAAATGCCATGTTTTGCTTTTTGTTGTTGCTGTTAGGTTGTTTTTGTTTCTTTTGTTTTGCCTTATCCAAGCAACATCTTTAACATGTATTCAGGTTTTTGTTATTAAGTTACATTTTGTATAGATACCCTGGCCAGCCTTAACTTCCTGGAAAAAATTTTGTTAAGTATTATAGCCAGAACAATATCATCCATATTCTTGAATCCTTACTAATTTTCAGAATATGCATTACTCAACAGCTCACAACTTTTGCAAATTAAAGTCTTCACGCTTTATTTATAAAATTTTATCTGAACACTTAATTGATATAAAGAAAATGCACAGTTTAGAAAAGAAAAAGAAAGTTTTGAGTATTGTGCTCTGGAAGTATTTGTGGCTTTGAATAAAAGCTTAAGATTCTAATTAAACAGAGATAGGAAAACCCAGCCTGGTTTTAGGCTGAGTTTTCTCTCTCTCTTTTGAGTCATTTTATATACCATGTGTTGTGCTGTCCTGTCCTGTCCTTCCTGATATCAATTTCAATGAGTTTCAGGACATAGTCACTGAATTTAGAGTACGTCACAGTATACTGCCTTGATGACATATCATTAAACTCCCTCTTGAGTCAGAATGGAAAGTCATTTCTCTTATATTATACATTTACTACAGTTGCAAAAATCTATTATATAATTCATATTCTTAGCCGCAAAATTTTAAAACTCCATTACGTGTAGGTTCACAATATAAATATAATATCAATGAATCATTTCCTGGTACCTTTAGGAAATATACAATTGATAAATATGAACATAGGAATTAATATTTTTCCTGTATGTGACATTACAGAGTGCTAAATTACTAGTTGTTCTTTAAATATTTGTGCTGACCTGTAACGGAATGAAGATAAGCCCCAATTATTGCTGAAATGAATATGAAGAACATATAGTCCTAAATATTTGGTTGTTTTTAAAAATTTAATCCCATTTTATTAGAATGAAACAATCCATCATACCAATCAAATTTTGCAGCAGTAGGCAAAAAGAACAAATTATTGAATTAAGCATTTAATATAGAGAATAACTCGATAATCAATGTATTCAGAATTTTACACTTTACGTATTATGTAACATCTCAGCAGAGTCTCAGAAACTCCATACTACTATTTCTCAGCAAAATATATGAATGTTCATTCCAATGAGGGGTAGTAAAGTCTATAACTAGTCTTATATCATTTTGGGTAAGATTGAGATAGACACAAGCTTTTGGTTTTAAACATTTTTCCATTTCACATTTGTAAATATTGATTATAGCCCTGTCAGAACTTAATAAGATCGTAAGGAACAGAAATACTCTCAAAATATAAAAAGCAGAATAATTTTGCACATTGACACATAATAAATAGTAGTCAAGTTGACACCTAATTCCTTGTCTTCCAGCTACAAGGCATTGCTCTTTTGATAAAACAACATGAGGCAGTTTAAAACAGATATGCATATTTTTTTTTGGAAAGGAACTGGGTTAACATTCTTTATGATTAGCATGAAGGGTGAACATAAAAACCTAAATGCAGGGAAGTGAATGTGGCCCAAACTGTTAGGCATCTGCCTACCACATGGGGGTTCCTGAGTTTGGGTCCCAATGCCTCCTAAAAGAAGATACCACCCCAACTGCAATGAGCTAGATGTTGCCCCCACAACAAGCTGAATGCCACCCACACTGCAAAGAGCAAATGTCACATGCCAGCAGATGCAGCAGCTCTCAGGGAGCAGTTGTGGTTCAGGCCATTGGACACTTGCTTCTCATGTAGGAGGTCCTGGGTTAAGTTCCTGGTACTTCTTGGAGAAGGCAAGCAAACAATGAACATTCAAATGAAAGAACCATCTGGGAAGGTGGGGGGGCGGTTAATAAAGGAAGTAAATAAATCTTTAAAAAAATTGCAAAATACTAGTTGACATTCCACTGGCTTCAAAATCACCAAAGTCCAGAGCTACAAGGGAAGTTTCATTTATTTAGTGAGGAAAAGAAGAGGTATATTTAATAAAGGGGTGGGTGATAAAGGGACTTTTATTTGTCAACATTATTGAGTGCCTAAATTACTTTACAATAGTAATAGTTAATATTAAGTATAACCTCATGAGATAATTATATTTTCCATGTTCCAGATAAATAAAACCAATTGCATAGTCATTTGCACATAGAAATGGAACAAGAAAGATTTAAAACCAAATTTGTTTGACTGCAAAGCCAGAGCTCATGATGTTATTTTATATTATTAGTAACTACTATTCTTTGTGAAAAGGTCTTTTTAATTTAATTATTGGTGGCTCGAAAGTAATTATTTATAAAGGTGGTTTAGGTTATGTCTTAACTTTTGAATTGTGGTTATTCCTGAATTTTTTCAAGTGATTTTACATAGACATAATATATAAATGTAAATTGTGGTATAATGTGCTAATTGTGGTTGCTCACTGGGTCAGCAGGAAATAAGCATAAGTATGCTGGCACCCACATTCAGCTATAAATGAAATAATAATTTGCAATCCTAATTTCTTTTGCCTTTGTTTCTATGATGCCTGCCCTACTCAGTATTGCATAAGTTACATATAATTTATGTTGTCTCTTCTCTAAATACACAGCTAGGATGTGAAATATGCTTTAGAACAGTAAATGACTATCATGTTTTCCTTACTCAAAACAACCATTTTTAAGTGACTTGATGACTTGAAAAAAGTATTCCACTGAATTGAGATTTTCAGGTTAAGAATTCTATCTGCAGAGTCAAGTGGCCATTTACTTTAGTTCAAGAAAGAATTGTCTATTGATTCCTGAGTGTAAACTAACACATTATGATGAATATGTTATTGTTTCTAATAACATTTATCACATGTAATCTTTAAACTTATGATGTTAGATTTCTGTTGTAACAACTTCAAGAAGCAAGAGATCCTTAGTACTCAAATGTAATGTTATTTGTAAACTGAACTATGTACAGTTTAGCAAAAAAAAAAAAATCTGTTATTCTGGAAGTCAAGCGGTTCAACAGCTTCTCCTACATCTAGGTCTGTACATTTACACTGTTCTTTAAGGACAGACCTATGCTTTTAAGCATTCAAGTATATTAGAGTCAATTGCTGGAGTCAATTGTTAAATAAATCTGCTCATATGAACACAAAATTTAATACAAATGTAGGTTGAATGAATCCTAGATTGTATTGTACCATTTCTATTGAAATGTTTAGGTACTACAAGACCTTTTTGATCAAGCTCATCTGACTGATTATATTTTATCAATAGATTTAAGGATCTCCAAATATTAGATTTCTTGATCTGGTTATGGAAATATGGCAGGAAAGATACTTTTTGAGAAAATCCTATTTACTTATCATATCCTAAAATATAAGGGAAGGAATAAAGGGATGGAAAAATAATTAATTAAAGGTTGAATTAGTTAATAAATGAAAGAACTGTAGGGCATCATTAATTTATATTGGATATTCTTCCAAAGGCTTATTTCTATATAGATCTTATTAATGTATTGGTAAAAGCTATGAGATTGGTGATGATAGGACAACATTATGAATATAATTAACAGCATTGAATTATATACAGCAATTACATACTTGATTAAAAGGGGAAATTTTAGGTTGTATATATGATGGTAGAGTAAAATTTAAAATATTAATCCATGAGATTATACAGCACAGAAAACCCTAAGGTAAACCTAGACTATAAAAGAGTACAATTATAAAAATTACTCTCATCAGTAGTAACAAATGTACCACACAAATACAAGGTATAAATAATAGGAAGATATATGGTAATACTGTAATTTATGCATGATAAAATATAAATAAAAAATTAAAATAAATTTTTAAAAAGCTGTGTGGTGAACTGAAATAACCTTTGTCTTAAAATGATTAAACAGTAAACTGAAAATTCATATAAACTATGTTTATTACCTTAAAGGAATCTGGTATTTAGTTTATAATCCTTGATTAATAAAAATAATTTCAAAGACCATTTTATTAGCCTATGTTCTTTTTTTCTCAAAAAGACTACATTTTAAAGTATTGATATTTCAATTATAAAATTCCTAGATGACTCTATAAATTATCAGCAAATTTTTTAACACACATATTTTGTAATCCATATTTTCTCCAGAAAACAGGTTTCCATTTAACACACCCAAGTTTAAGGAATAAATTAAAAAGAAAAAGAAAAAAAAAACATCCCTACAGAACCAAACTATTTTCAAGCAAATTATCAGCTTATGACAATAATCTGATAAGATATTAAAATAGTAAAGTTAGTCAAAACACCTAATTTTAAGTAGAAGCATACCATGGTTTTTTTTTAAAATTATTAATCAACATATTGGGTTATTATCTCTAATAGGGTTATTATCTCTAGACAGGATTCATATTTCCAGGCAAGAAAAAAATAAAATACTGTTTATTTCAATCACATAAACATATACACACCCTAATTTTTCCCAAATAGGTGACCTTAAGCATACAACTTGCTTACTTTTTTAACCTCCCATTCTTTCTTCATATGTAATTGGTCATAATACCTAACAAAATGAGAATTAAATTTAAAAATGTGTGTAAAGTATCTAGCATGAAGCCTGGTATATAGCAGTCTCTCATTAAGTGTTAATAACTATGAAAGTAGACTTAAAATGGTTCTCTGACTAATTAGGGTGATAAGCACTTTACCATCAAAAGACATTTGAGTTAATGCTACATTATACCAACAGATTCACAACTACAAAGGAAATGTTCCCAGGGTGATTTATCTATAGGACATTCACTGAAAGTATACTTTCAATAACCACATTGTGTTGATTTTGTGTGTGTATGTGTGAGTATGTGGCTGAAAGAATAGATGGAGTGCATGGGAAATGTAAAATAAAGGAAATAAACATTTTAACTGAACCACAAATAGAGAAGTAAAATATCAGGTAACTTAAAAACATCAAGTTGTGAAATACCTTCTGTAATATTATGTAGTATTGCATTGGTAAAATTTAGGGCTGTTGGCTAGAAGCATCTTGTGCTGTCATACTTGGCCTGTCAGGCCAGGTGAGTTTTCAACTACAGCTGGATGTCTCTGATCTAGGTGATAGTACATAGAACAAAGATTTGTCCTCATATGAAGGAACTAGATTTAGGGAAGCAGGGTTTAGAAAGAAATACTAGATTCTTGGGTCAATAATTTAGCAAAGGGTTATGACTATCACATTTGTAAAGGAATATAACAAGAATTATGATGTCGAAGAACTTGTAGGCTGGGGAATATACATTACTTTGTTTATTTACTCATTGTTATTCCTCTTCTATTCTAGAATGGTTTTGTTGTAGAAGTCTAATCTTGCCTCATCTATGCTAAGAAGCGAATAGGAAAAAGACATCCAAGTTTAAAGGAATATATTATAGAAGGGACTATACCTTAGCCCAGCGTGGAAGTGGCATCAAGAATGTAACCAAATAACTATACTAGAAGGAAAAAGTTCAATTCCTATAAAATGCAGCTTAATCAATCAAGAGGACTTTTTAATTTTTGACAAACTTTACGAATTTGGATATTATCATTCTTATTGGATTGACCACTTCTAAAATAAAAACCAAAAAAAACCTTAATTGCTAATAGAGATGATGTTGATTAAAAACAAAAATGTGGTGCATATTCCAGGGAAAGTTATCTAATAACCATGATGGAAATTCTGCTAAATCTCTAGGTTTTACCTGGAAAAGATGGGATTTTAGCTTTATGATTCAATAATTATAATTTCTTTCAAATATGTCCAAACAAATTTCGTAAAACTGAGTAGTTTACAAGTAAAAATAGGCCTCTTACATTCAAATTTCGAATTTTATGATCAGAGTTACACATGAGAATGAACCACAATTATACCTAGTGCAGTTTGTATTCTTTGAAAAAATATTTGTTCTAAAATATTTTTTAAATGTTTCACATTCTGGAAAATTGTAAAGGTTATTTAATGGTGATCTCTTCATGAAAACATGCTAACTAACAAAGCATGAGAAATGGAAAACATAAAGCAAGAGCAACATCTTCAACAAAACCAGGTGATAATGATTCACCACCAAACCCTAGAAATGACTGGTAGGACAAATTGCTAATGACAGTAAGTTCCTTATGAGACTCACAACTTAATAAAAAATGGAATTAATTTTTTTAAAAAACATAATTAGAATTTTTTGTTTTACTACCTACATATGATGCACATACTACACAAAAGTATACTTTGTCAATCAAGCTCTTTCACATCTTAGTAATTCAAAGAAACATACAAAGGTAAATGTCGTATCTTCACTAAAATAATCAGAAAAGTCCTAGACAAAAGACACAAGGACATGCAGTATCGCTCACACTCAAGTCCTAGAGTACTAGAAAAATACTGTGTTTTAGGTAGGCAGTGCACCAACCTGAGAAAATCTGTTCAGTGTAGATTTCAATTTAATCAGGTCAGAAACACTAGCACCTAAATGCAAGGGGTCTAAGGAAGTCTGGTATGGGCATAATGGAAATAATTACACATAAAGGATAAATATTCCAATTTTTTTGTAGTAAAATTAGAATGGAGTGTTCTTAAGAAGTAAAGCTACAAAAGCTACTCTGACTTACTCCTAACCCAAAGGTAAGAATCTTTTCCTAAATTGTAATATGTAAAAAACACTATTATATACAGGATCAATTTGAAAATTGTGATTCAACTCCACAAAAAATTTTGATAAGGTATATGAAAACAAAGTAAAAAATATAACATTGAAGAAAGAAAAAGTTAATAAGACAAATGGAGACTGTTAATATTTTAAAAATGAGACATACAGGTGCATGTCCAAGAGACTTAAATCTTTGGGCTGTCCATGTGCCATTTGGGCCCTGAATCTCAAAAGAGTTACAATACCCACTGTCCAGTTGGACTCACCCAGGAATACTAACAAAAAGATGATGATGGATAACGACCATCCCAAGGGACAAAGAGAGTTTGCAACCATAAGCAAGATAGTCCCATCTATCTGTCCCATGGGATCTAAGCCCCCTCTCAATTGGAGATGAAGTAAGCATTACCATCCCCAAATCCTCATGATTTGGACTCATGAATGGACTAGAGTAGACTTCCTGTTATTCTACTATAGAATTACTGTAATTCTATAAATGGAAGAATTTTGTCATCGATGTGGAGGCAGTGACAACTGGAAGTTTTGGGAAAGAGAGAGAGAAAAAAAGTGTAATATGGGGCACTTTTGAGGGATTTGGGAATCATCCTGAATGACATTGCAAAGATAGATACAGGCTATTGTATATATTGTCATAATTTACAAAATTGTGCAGGAGAGAGTGTAAACTACAATGTAAACTATAATCCACACTTAGTGGCTCCAAAATGTGTTCATCAATTGTAACAAATGTACCACACTAATGAAGGATGCTGTTAATGTGGGAAACTGTGTGTGGGGTGTAGGGAACAGGACATGTGGGGATCCCTTATAATTTTTAATGTAACATTTAGTAATCTAAGTAACTTAAAAAAAATAAAAAGTATATATATATATAAAATAAGTTAACTAAAGGAGACTATTAGTCATGACAGAAATATAAAGCAAGAAATGTTATGTCTAAATGATGAAAGGAAATGAATATTCATTAATTTTTAAAATATTAATATTTAAATTTAAATATTCATTCATAATAATAATAAATAACCACCAGAGTTTGAGGAAAATATTTCATAAATGAAGACTAAACTAGGACTACTAGAGTAAATAGGTACTACAGAAATTATTGTATGGGAACTAGAAGAAAGAAGAAAGAAAAATGTATTAAACGGAAATAAAGACAGCAAAATGAATTTGATAGAAAAAGGTAGATATAGAAAAACAGGCAAAGAAGATTCAGCATATGTATCATTGGAGGCACTGCAGAAGTAAATCAACACAATATAAATAAAAGAAAAATAGAAAGGTAGATAGATAGACTGAACAAGGAAATATTCCTGAAATATAAAAGACTACACTCAAATTAACTCTTGAATTAGAATCATAAGAGAGCCACATTGAGAGGGTACACTATGTACCTACAAATATATATCCAAAATAATAAAATCCTGTGGCATATGCTAGTAAATAATAGTAAATGAATAATAAGAAAAGGGGAAAATTATGTGGACATTAAAGAAGAAAGAACAAGTCTCTTTGGGAGAAAAATCAGATTTGATATCAAAATTCTTGAAAGAAATTCTTCATAACAAAGACAATATAGCAACATATTTAAATTATTTTAAAAAGTGGATTAATGAGTTTATAAACAGCTCAAATGCCCTTCAAGTACAAAGTACACAAAAATATAATACATATACAAAAATCTAGGAATATAGTTCGCTTGGGCCCTTTATGTGGATTCTATTACAGTATGAGTGCTTGTTCCAAAAATTAATTGGAAAATCTATGGTGCAATGTCTGGTGCTGAGATTCTATGTTTTTAATAGGATATATTAAAATTCCTTGTGACACTAAAGTCAACTGTTCTGACTAGTATAGTAACTCTTTACTTTGTTGGTTCCAAAGAAGCCCAAACTGACCAGATGATAGTCAAAGTTTCAGGTTCATTGGCTACAATACTGTACTCACTATTGAACTTATTTCCTACCTCAGAAAATCAGTATCTGTGATCCAAAACACAGGAACTTGGGATATTTTGAAAATGAGTTATGAGGAATGATTACGGTGAGAGGGGTCACTCTTATCATCATTCCCATGTTCCCAGTCCCCTTTATCCTAACTATTAAGAACACAGTTCTGCGTATTGGTTCACCAGTGACTCCGCATGTATCCCAACCTCAAGCAATATATCTCAACTTTCGTGGCACCTCAACTGAAGTCATTCCACAATTGTAGTAGTCCAGTTGTTTCCAGTAGTGTAGCATGTGTTAGGAATGTGGTGTCACACCACCTTAAATATAAAATGAGTTCTATGGTCCAAGACATTTTTAGGTGAAGTCCTATGTCAGAAAGCCAAATTGTTCACAAAAAAGTACTCTTATGGAAACCGAGGGCAAGAAAAGCAAACCCATATCCAAATGATGTGCCAATTCCAGTGTACTTTTTCAATCAAACTCTTTCACATCTTGGTAATATTTTATACAAGAGATAAAATATTGCTGCATCCAGGATATAAGTGGTCTGATGTATTCAATTTGCCATCAGATAGTTGGCTAATTTCTTCAAGAATTATATAATATAATGAATTCTTCAGGAATCATAAGATACTCAAGAATATCCACCATGGTTAATCTGTTCATGAATCCATTATGCAAGTAAAGTGACAAGGACAGATCCTGACACATAGTCATAAAATGAGTCATTTTGAATAAATGGTTGTTGAGTGCTTCATCTGTGCTGGATACTTCTTAGAAGAAGTAAAGAAAAAAGGAAAATGCGTCACCAAATCACACACTTAGGGCTCAATCTCTTAGTCCAATGAATTATTTCCACACCTCCTGGTCTTTGGTTGTCCAGATTTGTGCCTTCCATACTCTAAACCAACTAGCTATACTATTTGCCAAGGCCTAGGAATCCACATATATTCTATGTCAGGCCACATCTTCACTCATACAAACTAAAAACCAAGTTTACTGCTCAAATCTGTGCCCAGTGGAAGAATTTTCCCTACTGATGGCTATCAGGCCCTTCTCCTTCTCTGCCCCTGAATGTAACTGTAGTGCAATTGCTTTCTATTTTAGGCTCACATAAACATATTAAGCAAACCCAGAAGTGACACCTATTTTTTTTTTACTCCATCATCTAGTAATAATAATCACTCATGCAGCAATAGCTGCAAACTGAGACATCTATAAAGCACAAGCAAGAGCCAGAGTTAAGGTGTGTATATATTTAAAATTTTCCATCTTGATCTGCTTGATTCTGATCATAAATGTATCATCACGCATATTATAAGATAGATTTCTGCTTAATCTGTCGATTTTATGACAGGACAAAGCTCTTACTGCTTATTGTTCAGTATCTCATTGTCTGGTGCTCATTCTCTACTAGGACTGAGTTGTACATCAAGGTTGTTTCTCAAGGGAGCTGTAGTTCTTTCCTACAGAAGGTGTGGCCTTGCTTCAGAACTCTAGGAATTTCCAATCTTCAGTTGGTGGTCACAAGAGACTCCACACAAAATCTTTTATAAACCATGAGTAATTCTATTGTTAATGGACCTAGTAAGCAATGTAGCCTAAGCTGCACAGCAGATTGCATCACAATTAACAACCTAGACTTGGTCTAAAGCCCTCTCTTGCTCTGACCCTAAATCAAAACTTATGAATGGAATGAAACAGTATTAACCATTGCAGTATATTTAGCCTCCAAATGAAAATGGCTCACAAAACACTATGCCACTCACTGAATAGTGCAAATTGTGAATTGCAGCTAACTTAGACTTTATCTTAGAAGGGATGTCCCACCATGCACCAGATCATTAAACCCCTAAAAGTATTGCTGATATAACAGATCCCTGAACATTAATAAAGTTTTTCTTTCCTGCTGTCGTACCAGGACGTCTTCCAAAATATCTAGAATAAGTTTCAAATTACTGACCACCAAGGTAATTAGCATGCTATCACTGAAGTAGACCAGAGTGATGCTATGTCTTGCAGAATATCAAGATAATTGAGACCGCTCTGGAATATAATGTAACAGAAAACACTAGAGCTACAGCATTGAGAAAGAGTAAATATGTACTGCTGTTTTTCAATTATATTCCTTGTTTTGTTTAAACACACATTACTATCAAATAGTGTAAATTACATAAAGATATACTATATTTTAAAAGCTTGTTACACTAGTCCTATAAAATATTTTTCCTTATATTTCTCCTCTACCTCTGGAATTGTATTCTTAATTCTTTTATTGCCCAGTTTTTTCAAGTTATTCAATAATCAGTTACTTCACCCCAAACACACAGGATCGGAAAAAAGAAACAATTAGAATCCCTATACTAATTCTCACTGTCCTGTGCTTACAGCTTTACCTGGTTATTTTTTGACCTGGTTATCTTTGCACATAGATTTGATAACCATAATAGGCCTATTCTGGGTACTGTGGAACAAAATTTAATGGTATATTACTGGCCAACAACTTGAAATTTTGGTTGAAATATTCAAAATAGGTAGTTTTAATGTAATATTTCTATACAAAATAGATACTATTACATATGACATAATTATAGACATATATTCTAAGTGAATAAAAAGTTCATTAGGTATAAGAGAAAGGCATATGATTTCAGAACTCAGTCCTCATCAAAATGCCACCTAAATTTTTAAAAATATTAAATTGTGGCTTAAAAAAGCTAGACAATGATATTCATAGTCTTGCAAGTAAAACAGGCAAAGCAATTAAAATACATGTTTTATATTGGGGCTCAAAGATTTTGATACTTAATTCCAGGTCTTACTTAAAATAATAGTTAAAATAATGATCTGCTGATGTGATAATAATGGAGGGTATGGAAGTAATGGAAAACAGATGAACAGAATAGGGTCTCTGGAAGAAAAAGCTATTAACTTCTTAATATAATGAATATGAGGGAAAAGTGCCACAGAAAATAAAGAATTCTCAAATACATAGACTTTTAAACATTGATGAATAAATTTAATATTTCAGATTTTTAAAATAAAACTTTGCTTAATGCAAAGACATGGAATAACTATGTTTTCCTTTCCTAGGCTATTTAAACAAATGCCATGAAATGCATTGGCTTAAACAATGGGAATTGATTAGCTTACAGTTTTGAGGCCAAGAAAATGTCCAAATCAAGCCATCATCAAAGTAGTGTTTTCTTTCCAAAGACCGGTGCCTGTGATACTTGGCTTCTCTGCCTCAGGGCTAGGCACACGGTAGTGTTTCCTTGCCTTTAGCTTCTTAATTTCATGGCCTTCTTTTCTCATTCTCTGTATTCATTATGTTGATAAAGGACTCCAATAATACAATTAAGTCCCATGCAGACTGAAGTGGGTTACACCTGGGTAGAGGCCATTATACATTTTGTCAAAACCTGTAAAATTTTGCAGGGCAAAGTGTAAACCATAATGCAAACTATAGACTATGGTTAGTAGTAGTGCTTCAATATTTGTTCATCAGTTGTAACAAATGTACCACACTAATGAAAGATGTTAATGGGGGAAAGTTAGGCAGGGGGAAGGGTTGGAGTATATGAGAATCCCCTATATTTTCAATGTAAAATGTAACATTTAAATCTAACATTAAATGTAAATCTAAAGCTTCTTAAAAAATAAAGAAATAAAAAAGGTCCCTTCTACAATGGGTCAACACCAAGAGGAATGGATTAAATTCAAGGACACGTTTTTCTGGGGTAAACACAGCTTCAAACTACCACAAACTATAAAACAGCATAACATGTAACACTGATTCAGGAATTGATTCTAAAAAAAAGTAACTTAAGTATAGGTATCAACCATATGAAACCTTTCAAATTAAATTTTAGTATATGCATTAATAAATGAAAATGATGGAACTCCTATTATCCCTTTGTTTGATTAAACTTATATTTTATCAATTAAAAAATAAAAATGTATTATTGTTTCAATTATTTCCCTAACTCTTTATATTAAAGTTAATATCTTCAGTTCCCTTCTTTTATTATTTACTTCAAATTCACAGGGGAAATTATTGAGCAAAATTTATTTACACACCTATCACATTACAGACTAATACACACAGCTAGTATAATTAAATTTTTAGTAGATATAAGAACTTAAAACTACCTAAAATTGGTGAGGTTTATATAGAAAATATTATATATTGAATTATATTTCTAAAATTACTAAAATGCTCACTCCTTGACCAATAAATATTTTGGAAAGTACTATGGGAATAACTAATACTCCCAGATACTGTGTTTTCCTGGCAACTGCTGACAGTGAACATGCATTTTTGTAGTAAACTATTTTAGTTTTATCTGCCTAACTAGTCAAAGAGAAATTAAAAGTTAGACAGCAGGCTCGGGAATACTGATAATTCATTGTCTCAGTAATTTATAAATAAAGTAAAAGCGAATTGTGACTATGTAATATGTCTTCATTACCAGTGCTCATGAATCAGAATTTTGGAACTAAGGAACCATAGATATTTAATACAATTCTCTTAATAAAAAAATTAGAATATGACACTCTGAAAAGTTAAATAACATGCCAAAGGGCCCTTCTTTATTATTCACAAGTTTATTTCCATTGCCTGACTTCTTTTGAAATGCCCTTTTCCATGATAGCATATAACTTCTATATTTATATCAATGATTTCAAAATTATTTTATTCATTTACTTATTCCTCACCTGAATAAAGCTTTGACTCCTTTGTCCCTCTCTTATTTTAAATTTCTTTGAAATTATTTTCAATCAAGTTTTTTTGCACAGCTATTTCTCCATATTTATGTTAAAAAACTGAGGTTGACAAATAATGCTATCTAAAAATATACAGTCTGAAAAACATCTGATATTATTTCTAAAATTCCCTATTTTTCACCCTGTTAGAGGGTGAATTTTAAAATAAAATTTAAAATATGAAAGTTAATGTTAGTAACAAGTAATATTTGCAAATCTCTGCGGAAAAAAAGTGTCCTACTTTCACATTTGATGGTACAACAGTCAAACAAGTTACTTTGTTGAGTTATCTAAAAGGTATACACTAATAACAATTTTCAAAATTGGAAAAGATAAAGCTATTGTTCCTCCTTCTGCCCACGTGCTAGGATGGCTCTTCTCTGGTCTTTCCTTATTTAAGTAAAGCCAAATGACTTTGACCAAAGACTGAACTTGTGCCTAGAAATAGAAAGGATTAAGTGCCACTGAAAGGATTTAAAAAGGGGAGGACTGTTTTCTAATTAGCATTTCAGGAAGAACACTGATGGTAATACAACATGGAGCCTAGAGTGTCTACAACTAGAAGCGGGAAGAGTGCATCCAGTACCCATGTGGAATCTAAGCCCTCACTTGACATAGGTGTGCAATGGACACAACCAATCCAATGTCCACAGAGAAAATGTGGAATCGGTGTGGGAACGGTAGCCATGGGGGCTGCTGGGTGTGGGGAACGGGAGGAAGAGATGAGATGTGGAGGCGTTTTCGGGACGTGGAGTTGTCCTGGATAGTGCTTCATGGACAATTACGGGACACTGTAGATCCCCCCAGGGCCCACTGGATGGAACGTGAGATAGTCTGGGCTATGATGTGGACCATTGACTATGGGGTGCAGTGATGCTCAGAGATGAACTTACCAGGTGCAATGGATGTATCACGATGATGGGAGAGAGTGTTGCTGTGGGGGGAGTGGGGGGCGGGGGCGGTGGGGTTGAATGGGACCTCATATATTTTTTTTAATGTAATTAAAAAAATAAAATAAAAAGAAGATGATTTGGACAGGGGACTTGGCCCAGTGGTTTGGGCATCTGTCTAACACATGGGAGGTCCGTGGTTCAAACCCCGGGCCTCCTTGACCCGTGTGGAGCTGGCCCATGCGCAGTGCTGATGCGTGCAAGGAGTGCCCTGCCACGCAGGGGTGTCCCTGCGTAGGGGAGCCCCACGTGCAAGGAGTGCACCCTATAAGGAGAGCCACCCAGTGCGAAAGAAAGCACAGCCTGCCCAGGAATGGTGCTGTGCACCTGGAGAGCTGAAGCAGCAAGATGACGCAACAAAAAGAAACACAGATTCCCATGGCGCTGACAACAACAGAAGTGGACAAAGAAAAAGATGCAGCAAACAGACACAGAGAACAGACAATCAGGGTGGGGGTGAAGAGGAGAGAAATAAATAAATTGTGGTCGCCCCTCGGGCTGAAGTGTGGTCTGCTGACCTGGCGGGGGGCGGCAGCTGCAGTAGGCCTATTCCAAACCGCTTCCCCTGTAATAGGGTGGTTGGTCGGGCCCACCGCCACCCCTGAAGGAAGCTCGGCATGGGTGCAGAGTGCCCTCGGGTCTCCCCTTCTCGGGAGCCATGCTTCCGTGGCCGCCCCTCCTCCCAGATAGCGCCACACGATGCCTTTTTTCTCCCTGCGCAGGCGCAGGGCGGAAAATTCCAGTCTGCCCTTTTCCCTCCCCCCGACAGCAGCAACAGCCAGGCGTGGGCGGGAAACTCAAGTCTGCCCTCTACCCCAGCAACAGCAGCCACCAATCACTAAACCCTGCCACTTCCCCCAGCAACAGCAACAGCCAATCCCTAATCACCACCCCTCCCCCGTCCAGTACCACCCACTGACTTTTCTCAGGCAACCAATCAGAACAGGGCGTGGCTTCGACCAATCAGCCTTCCCCAGCCCCTATAAAACTGTTGCCTCTCCCTCAATAAAGTGGACTTGCGTGTTTACCTTGTCTCCGCAGTAGTTCTTCTGCCGTGCGCCCTCCAGTCCTGAGAGCCCCCGACAAGGGCCTGGCCTCCCTTGTCCCCAGTTCGTCACCTGCTTCTCCGGGCGACCCCCTCGTCGCCGGCTTCGACGGGCGACCCCGTCAGCCGAACTGCGCAACCCCTTGTGAGACCGATCCCTCGTCTGCTGCCGGACTGACCCCTCCTCCCAAGTGGGACCGACCCCTCATCCCAAGCGGGACCGACCCCTCGTCCAGAGCTGGACCGACCCCTCATCCGCAGCCAGACCCCACCTCTACCGACCGAGCAAACCGTCGCATAAATAAATATTAAAAAAAAAAATGAAGATGATTTGAATGAAATGGAGGTGAAATAAAAAGAGGAAGATCTCTTAAGAGGTTCTGCATTTTGCTCAAGTACAAATGTTTAGGTCACTGTATATACATCCTAGAAAGCTACTGGAATAGTAGGCCAACATAGATAAACTATGAGAAGAAAAAATATCTTTCTGTGGTTAAAAACTATGGGTTTTGAAAAAAAGATCCTCCAGGAGAAAGAGAAGAATTCAACTCAAAATTGGATATCAAAAAATTAATTGGATTATGAAGCTCAAAAAAAATAATTCATCCAAGAACAGTTTGTTGATATTTGAAACATGATGATTTTAATAAATTATAGTTATTATTATTTAGAAGTATATAAACTTTTTCAATATTTTATCAGCTATATTTAATATTTCAAAATATTTTATCCTAGCTGAATAAATTTGCTTAGTCTTTATGGTTAATGAAAGTTACACTTCACTGTTTTGAAATTTTAATATCTATAGTAGATTGCTTAAAATTACGAGAGAAAAAAATTTTGTGTAAAAATGAATTTTTAAAACTAGTTGATTTTGACCATTATTACATTAAAAAATAGTGATAAATGAGATCACTATTTTTGTTGATCACATTACTTAAAAAGTGTGCCATTTCTATTGATGAAATTTTTCATTTCATGTCATTTTCCACATATCTTTACTGTTTCTTGTTAAAAACTACTAATGAAAGTTAATATTTTGCTTTACATTCTTTACGTCTTCTTTTCTGGATATTTTTTGTTATTTTAGCAAACACACTGGAAATTATGGAATTTACAGGGATGAATCTATTTAATTATCATTTATATGAATAATTAAGTATACTTTTAATATATAAATGAAAGACTTACAAAAGTGAATATTGTCCAATAATATTATTTAAATATTCAAAATATTTTGATGTTTTTCATGACTTTAAATATAAAATGTATATAGACACATTTTTTAAAACTTTGTACATGTATGTAAATTTAGCATTATTACTTTGAGTGTAATTAATAAGAATTTTAATTCCAAGCTCCCAAACTTGTATAAAATATATAATATTTCCAAAACTTTTTAAACCCATTAGAATATATGTTTTTTCATACATTTCAATTCCAGGCTTTAAGCAGTTAGTGAGATTTTGACATTTGATAAGCAAGACAATGCATGGAATATGACTTCTTCTAAAGGAAAAAGAATACATTTAGTATACTCTAAAGTTATTTTCCACACATATTTAAAGTAGAGTGATCTTGTCTTTTTTAACTCTTCTAAAGTGCAGTAGTAAATGCAATAATTATATACCTATTTTGTTTGATTGAGGGTAGTAAGCCTGTATCTTAAATGTAAAGAGAGATTCAGTAAAAGTAATATGTCAGATGAATATTTCTTTTTCCTTTTTTATGTGTATGGAACTACTCCTCATTGTTATATATTATGTATCAGAGTAAAATTTGAAGATAGATGTATTATAATTTTTGTCAGAATGTTTACCTAGTACATTAATAATGAAAAATTTTCATCTAAAATTCAAGACATTATTTTATGAAGAAGGCTTATTACATTCAGAAATCACATTTCATTTATGAAGAGTTAGTATCTGATTACAGAATATATACGGGAATGCTACTTCATTCAATACATTAATAATCAGATATACAGTAAACATATTTTAATTATGATATTGTTTTTCCTTCTTTCTCTTTTCACTAAGATCTTCATTTAGTTCATCAGTATAGCTGATATTTCCTTTGTAAAAAATAGGCTCTAAAAGGATCTTCGAAATACTACTAAACTTCCATATATCACATTAGAAGATTCAGACTTCTTGTCTTCTGATAGTTGCAGTTTTAAGGGCTTTTATTAAACTTGAAAAGGGGATCATAAAAGACTATGTACTGATTTAAGAACAATGACATTTATTCCTATAAATGTCCTGATATTGTTTTACAGAATACAACATTCTGTAGCCTTATTTTAAAAGCTTTTCTAAAGGAAGAAAACACATACCCAATAAAACAGAATCATCAATATTATGACAAATGTTAAGTTCTTGTTGTTTTTAGAAAAATAACAAATAAAAATGAATGTGGTGGCAATTTAGGAGATTTAGTAAAAAATGTTTTACATACCAAACTTTCACATTTTATTGAGATATTAAATTTAAACATAATAAATAATCTAAATTGCCTAATACTGGAGTAGGTTAGATGTTTAAATAATCCAAAAATTCAGTAATTCAGATATATTTTTGTTAACGTTTACATGCATTCTATAAATGAACTACAGATTAACTGTTATATTCCAATAAAATGAAGCTACATAAATTTTTAAATATCTAAAATCTTTAAACCAGAGGGAAATAAAAAGTAAGAGTTCAATTTTATCTTTTAAAGTTTCTCTTTAATTCTTTCTGAGTATATTCAGTATATACAGGAAACTAACTCAAACTAAATAATAAAAATGTTATCAGATCCTTATTGTTCTCCATCAATTATAGAATTCCTTGTTGGGATTGGGAAAGATTTTTTAAAAATAAACTGATGTTTTTCTTCTTTAGTTCCTCTTCTGATTAGAAAAATGAGAGAATTTTGAGACATGTGGTAAACCAATAGGTATTATGACACTCTTAAAAGTAAGACTTTAAGCATAAATAAAGTTCATGTATTATACTTGCAGGTAATTTAAAGGTAAGAATGAATGTTCATATAATACACATATTTAAAATGAATCTGTGGAATTCCAATTTTTTTATTACTGCATTTTGTTATTTTTAAAATTATTATTATTGCTTTATTTTCATATTAATAATATTTTGGGTTTTTTTGGCTCCATTTCTGGAGAGGTCTTGGATCACAGAAGGGTTACAAATGTGGCTGGGGAGGATCACTGGTGTGTGGTGTTAGTGATGGGAGGATGTATATGGAAGGGTGCAACTTAGCCATGCCTCTAAGTGTTCATTCTTTCAGGGGGTTGGAGAAGAAATAATATTGAAATCTCAATCTAAGCAGATCTGGTACATTCTCTAATAGAATGGCAAGATTTCCCCAAGAGCATGGTCAGTGCTTAATGAAGGAAGATAGACCATTATACTTGATCTTTGATATTGATTATTGTACTTATGAAACTTTTCTTGTGAAATTTTAAACTTAGAGAAGTATTATATTTTGCCTAAGAGTTGCCAACTGAAAGCTTCCTTGTTGCTCAAATATGGGCTCTCTAAGCTAAATTCAACATATAAATGCACTACATTCCCCTCAGTGTGGGACATCATTCCCAGGAATAAGCCTTTCCAGCACCAAGAGATTATTATCAAGTGCAAATTACCAAAGCATTTGGAAAAAGACTTTGACCAAAGAGGGAGATAATATATATATAAATGAGTTTTTATGATTAACAGATTATTCAAAGTGAATTGGGAGTCATTCCAGAGTTATGATTATGTGTGTCTCAGCAGGATCTCATTGACTGCCAAAGTAAATAGAGTATTAAACAGTAGGGCTCTTGAAGGCTCTTTTTCTTTTTAAAGATTTATGTTTTATTTATTTCTCTCCCCTTCCCCCCCGCCCCAGTTGTCTATTTTTTGTGTCCATTCACTGTGTGTTCTTCTGTGTCCGCTTGTATTCTTGTCAGTGGCACCTGGAATCTGTGCTTCTTTTTTGTTGCCTCATCTTGCTGCATCAGCTCTTCGTGTGTACTGCGCCATTCCTGGGCAGACTGCACTTTTTTTGCACTGGGTGGCTCTCCTGAAACATTTAGATACTATGAGCAGGACAGAAAAACTTGGAAATTCAGCACCCTATCAGTAGGCCTTACTTTGGAATTTATGCTCCTAAAGTAACAGAATTAGACTCATTTACAGAGTCTTATAAGTGGCCTTTCTGCCTCTTTTATTTGAGTTTTAATCAGCACTATATTTGTTAAATATACGTCCCAGAGACTTAAGTCTTCAGCCTTTTCATGTGCTGGTTGATCCCTGAATCTCAGCAGAGTTACAACACTTTCTCGCCAGTTCATTGGACTCATCCTGGACAAGTATAAAGGAGATAAGAATGGACAATGCCCATCCTAAGGAACAGAGAGTGCACCTGCAAGCAAGATAGTTCCATCCATCTGACCCATGGGATTTAAGCCACCTCCCTCTCAATTAGAAGCAGAGTTAGCATCACCATTTCAAATCCTCAAGATTGGGGAATGAGTAAGGGAGTAAAGTAGACTTATTATTATTCCAGCAATGGAAGAAATTTTATCATTGATAGAAAGGCAGTAGCCATCAAAGGATCTGAGGGGAGCGAGACAGAATAGGTTTAACATGGTAGCAATTTCAGGACATTGGAATTATCCTGCATGACTTTGCAATGATGGATCAGGTCACTATAAAAACATTTTGTCATAATGTATAACATTGCACAGGCAGAATGTAAATGATAAGGCAAACTATATAGTCCATGGTTAGTAGAAATGCTTCAGTATGTGTTCATCAATTGTAACAAATGTACCACACTAATGAAAGCTACTGTTAATGTGGGAAAGTGTGACAGGGAGAGAGGGTGAGGCATAATAAGAATCCCCTATTTTTTTATGTAAAATTTAAGCAATATAAAACTTCTTTAAAAATAAAAGAAATTAAATAAAAAAGAATGAATCAGTGGAAGGAAAATTGGAACTTAGGTTACATTTCTTAAGTTTTATTTTTAAAGAAGTTTTAGATTACAGAAAATTATAAGGGTTTTCCATGTATCCCACCACCTTTTCCCCCTCTCATATTTTCTTTATTAATAACATCTTATATTAGTGTGGTGTATTTGTTAAAATTAATGAACACATTTCAGGTATTGCCATTAACCATGAACTAGTTTCCATCATGGTTTACACTTTGCACCATACAATTTTATAAGTTTTGATGAAATGTTTAATATGCTATATCTGTCATTACAATGTCATGCAGAACAATTTCAATGCCTTAAAAATGTCCTTTGTTCCACCTAATATTCTCATCCTATCGCCACAGAACCTCTGGTAACAACTATCTTTATATCAATGCTATGAGTTCTTCTGTGATTACAATAACAATGTCTATTTGGTCCATGGTTGCATTCCCCCCTTATGTTTGTTCATTCTCAATCTTAAGAATTTTGGGATGGTGAAGCCTGCTCTGCTTCAGATTGAGAAACGAGGAGAATGGAAAGAAAATTTGCTTGTAGTTGTAGATGCTCTTTTATTTTAGGGCTGGGTTTGCCTGTCAATCATCATTTTGTTAGTTGTCTAGGGTCTGTCTGATGAACTGGAGAGTTGGTGATATCTGCAACTCTGCAGAGATTCAGGGCTCAACAGGCATGTGAACAGACCAAATATCTAAGTCTGTGAGACATATATTTAATGGATATAGTGCTAATTATAGGTTCAAAGGGATATAGAAAATGCTGAAAAATCAACAAAGCTACAAGTTCAACAAAATAGTGGGGCCATTTTGTAGCACTGTTCATTTATATATGTTATTGTGATTGTGGCTGAAAGTGGTTATGGAAATAAATGTCAGTTGGAAGAAACTAGAGAATATATATTATATAATATAGTGATTTCAGTTGTTGATGAAGACTGGTTCATAGTATAAATATAGGAATGTTCTTTAACAAAGTATTGAAAATATGGTGTTACACAGGAAACTGTCAGCTAATGTAAATTATGAAAGACAGCAGTCATATTGTAATATTTTCACAGCAATGGCAAAGAAGATATTTTATCAATTCTATGGGACAACAGTAGTGGGTATAAGGGGTATTTTTCCTTTTGGAGTAATGAAAACATTCTAAAATTGACTTAGGTGATGGTAGCACTACTCTGATAAAAATGAAAGCCACTGAGTGAACACGTTGAGTAGATCGTGCAAAACATGGGAATACAGAGAATCTGGTATTGGAAGATGAACTGTGGTTAATAGGCCAAATATGAGAACATTCTCTAATGAACTATAGCAAATATATAATATTAATACAGGTAATTATTAATTGGGTGGGGGGGAAATACACCAAATGTATGATATGGGCTATGGTTAATAGTAATATTTTGACAGAGGTATTTATAGTTTGTAACAAATGTTTCACAACAATGCCAGATGGTGTGGCCGGGGATTTATGGGAGCACTGTAAGATGATACGCATGCTTGTTTTGTAAATTTACAACTTTAACACTTATTGTTTATGTCTGTTATTGTATGAATGATATACATCAATACAATTTTATTTATAAAAAAATACTAGCACTAATAAATGATTTCAGCAAAGTCACAGGATACAAGATCAAAACATGCACATCAAATTCAATTTCTATATACTAACAATTAATATGCAGACATGGAATGCAAAGATACCATTTATAAACAATTTCCAAAAATGAAATATTAGGTATGCACTTAACAAAACTTTATAGACTCTGTGTGTTAAAATGTACAAAATTCTCATGAAAGAAATTTTAAAAAAACTTGAAGTAGTGAAACTTTCTATATTCATAGATTCCAAGGTTAAACATAGAAAAGTATCAATTCTCTCCAAACAACTGATCTATAGTCTTAATGCATTTGCTATCAAAATCCAGGTAAGGAGTTTTGTACACAATACATACATTCTAAAATTTATATAGTAAGGCACAGGTTTTAGGATTGCTAAAATATCCTTGACAATGAAGAATAAAATGGAAAGAATTACTCTAGCAGATAATAAGATTTTTGAAAAAGCTACGACAAATAAGAGAAGTATGGTATAGATGGAAGGATAGGTACATAGGTCAATGGAGCAGAATAGAGGAACCAGAAGTAACCTCCAAAAATATAGCCAACTGATTTTTGACAGAAATGCGAAACAATTTCGATGGAGGCAAAATCACCTTTTCCACAAATTATACTGGAACAATTAGACATCCATAGGCATAAAAAGGAAACTTATCCTGTACTTCCTACCTTATGCAAAATTAACTTGAAGTGGATCATGAACTTAAATGCAAAATGTAAGCCTATAAAACTTTTAGGGAAAAAAAAATGGAGAAAATCTTTGGACTTAGACCTAGATCAGAGTTCAGCACTTGACACCAAAAACAAGATGTTAAACTTGTTAAATTGGACCATATTAAAATTAAAAGCTTTTGTTCTGTGAAAAACCATGGAAAGAAAATGAAAAGACAAGCTACATACTGGGTAAAAATATTTGCAACCACATATACAGCAAAGGCAAGTTTTAGAATATATAAAGAACACTCAAAATTCAGCAAACAAACAATAAAAAAAGCCCTCAATCAAATTAGAAAATGTGCAAAAGCCATGAATAGTTTTTTATCAAAGAGGGTATACAGGTGAAAAGAAAAGATGTTTGATCACAAACTCATTTGCCATCAGGGAAATTTAATTTAAAATCACAATATGATAGCTCTAGACACCTACAAGAAAGAATCTCCACAAAAGAAAAATTATTTACACCACCAGATTGTGGCAGGTAGTCACAGAAACTGTACCACTCAAACACTGCTGGTGAGAACTTAATATGGTGCAACTACTCTGGAAAAGAGTCTGGCATTTTCTTTTAAAAAAATTAATATATAATTACCATGAGACCCAGCAATTGTACTTTTGGACATTGGTTAGCAATAAATTAAAACTTATGTTCAAACAAAGCCTACAAATGAATGTTTAAAACAGCTTTATTTAGGTAACAGCCAAAAACTCAGAAAAACCATATGTCCCCTAATAGATGCAAGGCTAAACATACTATTTTACATCCATACCATCGGATGCTAATCAGCAATAAAAAGGAACAGATTACTGATATACTCAGAAATTTGGATGAATCTCCAAGAAATTTTGCTAAGTGAACAAGAATCCAACTCTCAAAATATACACTGTATGATTCAATTTATATTATATTTTTGAAAGGAGAAAAGTTTGCAAATGATGAGCAGATTAGTGGTTGGCATGTGTGAGGGGTGTGAAGCCAATGAGGAGGGAGGTGGGTGGGGTACATGGGTAGGGAAAACAGACTTTACCCCACTCTAATGCCAATTGCTCTTAGAGAGAGGTTCATTAAGAACTAAACACATTTACAAATCATTATTCAAGTAATTGTGTTATATAGACACTATCAAAACTTTGGTAATATAAATCCAAAACTATAACAATTATTTCATATTTTATAAGTATTTGATATGCAACTCCTCATGTCCAAGGTACACATTAATCCTACCATCTCATTTCAGAGACAGCAAACAATGACCCAGGAACTGACTGCTACTGTAAATAAATATTATTGAAAGAAAGCCACACACATTTGTTTATGTATCATCTGAGGCTGCTTTCATACTACAATGGAAGAGTTAAGTAATTGCAACAGAGACCATATGAGGTCTGCAAGGCCTAAAAAAATATTCAGCTGATTCTTAAGAGAAAAAAACTGCTAACTCCTGGTCTCACTTCTCCTAAAATTCTTTGTAACAGTAAAACACTCAAGATTTATTCTTTCATATTCTCAAGGCTGCAAAGAAGATGTGTTAGAAGTACAAGGTGCTTGATGTATATCCATTTGCATGCTATGCTATCTGGACACTGACTGGACACAGTTTCACAGTCAGGTCAGTGTTTGAAAAGAGGTCCAACCAGTGCTATGGCATCTCCAAACTCCATGATGTAAATAGGTTGGTGTTCCATTCTATTAGAAAAAGTTGATACATTCGCAGTTTTGGAAAAGTCAATCTATCAACATGTCCAGATATGTGATCTTGTCACTGTGTTCTCTGCAAAATAGGGATACACCAAAAATGTTTGAAAATTAGGAAAAGTAAATCTAACTCCGCAATTCAGTTTATGCTGTGGTTCATATATAATTTGGATACTGAAGAAAAACTTTGAAAATAATTGCATTTCTTTAATCAACTTTAATAATAGATATGTTTAAAGGATTAGATAGAAATTATTGTATTCATGTTCACTAAAATGTTTATGTATTCTAATTATATGAGTAATGAGTCAAATACATAAAGTTTTTAGATTAAAAAAACAGGAAGGAAAAATGTAGTGCCTGTTTATTTTCATTTTCTTTCTATTCATTTTTAAAGGTTGTGAGATATTTAAGTTATTCTTTTGCATCTTTACTCTTTTGTATTTTATAATAAAACTAGCAATTTTTAACTTTTAAGATAAACTTTTCATAAAAAATCTTTTCAGACATTATAATAAAAATAAGATAAAAATACTTAATGTGTGTTCTATTATTAGATATTTAGTTATTATCAGCTTTTCATTATCCCTATTATTATTGCTCACTGCATACTTGAAGAAGGCATTCAATAGTTTAAGAACCAATAATTCCTAGTTACAATGAGGGAACATTAACAAATTCCTTCCCTCCAAAAATATGTCATTAAAATAACAATGAAGGCAAAACTTTCTTTAAAATGCCAATGCAAAGAACTGAAGAATGTCATTCTATAATTTGATAGATTCTGGGAAGAATTAAAATAAACCCACTAAACAATAGCAACATGAGTTAAAAGCTTTGGTGGCTATGATTTGGAGGACCTTAGAATCACAGCAAGTTCAGATGAAAAGAGAAGATTTAATCTATATCAGTTATATTGCAGAAAATCTCCACCTGACATCAATCACAGCAAACACCGTACTACAATTTGATTAACTCAGGTCATTTCTTCTCCCTTGCCCTTTTCTTACCAGTGCATAAAATGAAAGGGAAAGATCAATAAAAATACCATTTTTTTTACTTTCATACAAAGCTCCTAATAAAAGAAGGCAAATAATCTACATCAGTAATCAAACTGGGGAAATGGTGAAAACTCCACGAGTCAAGTAGAATGATGCTACTTGAAAGACAAAGGAAAGTTTTATAGAGCAATATATATCAAAATGCCTTACAATTAAGTCAAAGCAGGTTTATAATCAATATCCAACTGGATTAGATTAGGACTGTAACAATGTGACCTGTGTAAAGATCTTCTTATTCTGGAAAAATTCTTCTGACTTTGAAGGTATTAGCCAACAGAATTAGATAAGAAAAAGAAATAAGAAGAATTCTAATTGGATGGGGGGGGATAGAATTCAGTAAGTTGATTATTTGCAAAATTAACATGTAAAAATAAATATATCCATATACAAAAAGGCAGATGTCTAGGTAATAAAATGAATGAAAATATTAGCAGAAATAATAGAAAAAGATCAAGAAAATTAAGAAAAGGTCATGTATATGTATATGTTTCTGTATATGTATATGTATACCCATCCTGTTGGTTTTGTTTCCCTGTAGAACCTTGAGTAATACACCATCTTTTATTTCTTTACTGATAAACTGAGCACTGCCTTTATTGGTGTTCTATCTTGAAGCTGGGAATGTTAAATTCCTTTAATTCTCTCCATAGCTATTTTCAGTTTAGGTCCCTTTGCTCAGACCTTCAGATTTTTCTTGTCATTAAAATAACTTCACTTACCTTGCTTCTGGGAGTTAAGCACTGCCACTTAGCCTCTATTATTTAATTTTGAGAGCCCATCATCCAGTTGCTATCAGGGAGCTTATTTAACTGAAATTCCTGTCAGTCTGGGTGTAGTAGTTTAATATTATTGATGAATTCCAAAAATAAATATTGGATTATGCTTGTAATCTGATCTGTACCTGGGCATGATTGAATTATGATTAGGGCGTTGAGTCCCCACCCCTTTATCACAGATAAAAGGCATGGCGAAGAACAGAGTTGAGGGTTTCTAATGTTGGAGTTTTGATGTTGGAGGTTGATGCTAAGCCTTAAACTGGAGCCCTAGGAAGTAAGTTCAAAGAGGAAAGAGAAGTCAGCCCCAGGAAGAAAGAAACCTTGAACCCAGAGAAAGCCAAGCCCCAGGAATGTAGGAACTCAGGAAGCCTGAACCCTCACAGATGTCGGCAGCCATCATGCTCCAAATAGACTTTTGTGAGGGAAGTAATTTAGGTTATATGGCCTGGTATCTGTAAGCTCCTACCCAAATAAATACCCTTTATAAAAACCAATCAATTTCTGGTATTTTGCATCAGCACCCCTTTGGCTGACTGATACACTGGGCCTGCAGAAGAATGTCAACGCTGTAATTTCCAACAATGCTAGTGGTCTTTTCTCTGGGTATTCCTTGTGAGACTTTACATTTTGTGATCCTCTCATACATAACTCTTCAGGATTCTGCCCTTATATGTTATACAAAATTTGCAGCATTTCAGTGTGTAGTCCTCTTTCTTCCACTTAACAAGCCCTATGTTTATTTTAGTGTAATTTACAGTAAAACTTTTCAAGAGGCTAGGAAGTTAAGTTGGGAAAGCTCTAGAGGATGGGTGAATTATATTTAAGTAGAACAAAAGTACTAAACTTTAAAGGCATGGGTAGGCCACATCTATATGCCCAACGGTTTCAAAAGAATTAGTTTATTCAAAAATTTCAAGTGCACTAATAGAGATGTTCTCATCTTAAATCTCAGCATTCTAATTCTTTCCAAATGGGGCCCTTGGCATTTGATGGAGCTAAAAGTTCAACCATCTTTAAAGGTTTATTACTATTATATTTGTCTTAGCCTTGGTACTCAGATTTTTGTGTTTTTTGTCCTCTGGATGAAAATGAGAGATGTTATGTTTCGAGTATGATACTTGATTTTCATATCTTGCCTTACATTGGTAATTAATTGTGCTAAGCCTTTCATTATCTTTCTTCAATTCATAATGAAATTCAGAGTCATTCAATTCCATTGTCCTTGCCATTACTACTTCCTCCACTACTCTCAAATACCAGAGATTTTGCATCTGCTTTCATATTTACTTTAATCAGTACACCATCTTATTTTACAACTAGTTTAAGATTTCTAATAATTTCACTACTAATATATGCCACAGTATATGCACACTCCAGAAATCAACATTGATTGGGTTTTCATTGTCAGCTGCCAAATGGATGATCTAGTTTAAAATCTCATTTGAGAGCCTTCTTCCTTGAATTATTCGTAGTACCAATTTTCTTAAATCAGGTTCTCTGGGGAACATTCAGGATAGAGAATTACCTATGTAAAATTTTTGAGTACTCTCAGCACTAACACCTATGAGGGAATGTGTGAAATATGATGAAATTGCCACAGAGGACTTACCCTATTCTACAGCAAACAGTGGAACAGAATTCATTGTTCAGAATTGTCCTGGATTGACCTTTTACTTAACAATTCAACAATCACTGGCTACACCTTGTTCCTAGGGGAGCCAAATAACCTTAGTGGTGACAGCTCCCTTCAGCTGAGGATAAATGCTATGGATAGACTCCACTTGAACCATTAATAGCTAACACTTCTGGAACCTGGAAACTAGGGTAAAGCACTATGGCCCTGAAGGATGGGGACTCAGTAGTGGAACTCTCTATATAATCTTCCCAATGAATGGAATAATATGGAGTCATTAAAAATAATAAGGCAAGAATTTACAGCTTCATCTCCAATAGGCAGGGAGTTTAAAAATTGCCACTACATCCTTACAACAAGTAACAAAGCTCATAAAAATGAAAATAAGTGACTTTTCTTAGACCCATCATAAAATTAAAGTTGCATAGCAAAGATATATATCTATGTATACTCATTTATATTCACCTATCTATAAATATTTCCATGTGAAATCATATGAATTTATATTAAGCTATACACTGGTTATTATTAATGTATTCAACTCTAATCTATCATATGGATCATTTTAGCCTTTTCCCATAGTTTATTGTAACCTCCCACTCCAACAGTTAGAAACCTAGATCCCACCACCTGCCATTCATTTACTTAATTGTTCAATCGCAGTATACATAGATAGCAGGATCAGAATTATTGACCTATACTCTTGAAGGAAACAACTTTATTTACTAGAGTAGAATGCTTACGCATAGATTCTTTTGCCTTTAATCTGACAGACTATTTCATTAAAAGATTTAATTAGTTCAGCACTTTTTTCCATCACCCCTTTCAGTGAAGTGGTTTCATACATTTGTGATACAGTTAGATTGTTTTGTGATATTGGCATTCCATCCAGAATCCCCCAACATCCTAAGTTATTTCATAAATTTGCCTAAATTAAGGCTCACTCTTTGTGTTCTAAAGTTGACTGGGTTTTTATAAATGCATATTGTTATTTGTCCACAAATGTATTATCATACAGAATAGTTTCATGGCTCTAAATTATCTCTTGTTTGTCACTGATTCAAAATCTCTCCCTATTCCAAACCTCTGACAACCACTGATATTTAATGTCACTATAGTTTTTCCTTTTCAAGAATGTCATATAGTTGGAAACACACAGTAGGTAGGCTTTTCAGACTGGCTTTTTTCACTTAGCAATATGCATTTAAGATTCAAATATATCCTGTTACGGTTTGATACATCACATAATTTTATCTTGGAATAATATTCCTTCGTAGTGCTATATCACAGTTTGTTTATCCATTCACCCATTTTGAAGGATATCTTTGTTCTTTCCAGTTTTTGGTGAAAAATTTGTCGCTATAAGTGCTGCTCACTTTAATTTGGAGATATCTGATAAATATGACCTCAGATAGGTAGTCCAGATCAACATCAACAATGATAAATCATGTTGATAGCATGCACCCTTGATATGCTTTGATGAAAGTGACACTTTACCTCCATGATTTTCCTTCAAAAAATAATAACCCCAGTCTAATCATATGAAAACCATCACAGTAACTCCATTGAAGAACTTTCAACAAAAATCTGACTAGTAGTCCTTGAAATTGTCAAGATCATCAAAAACAAAGAAACTTACAAACACTTTCAGCTAAATGGAGTTAAGGAGAAATGACTACTAATGTAATGTGGTATCCTGAATGGGACCCTGAAACAAAAAAAACAAAAAGAAATTAGGTAAAAACTAAGGAAATCAGAATAAAGTACTGACTTTATTTAATAAAAATATAATTAACTCTGGCAGAAGAAAGAATCAGAGAACCTGAAGATAAGACAATTGGAATCATGCAGTCTGAGGAGCAGAAGTAGGAAAAAGAAAGAGTGAGGAAAGTGAACAGAGCCCAAGGAACCAGCAGGCCACCGTCAAGCATACCAATATATGCATTGTGGGAGCCACAGATGGAGAAGAAAGAAAATGGCGGAGACAATATTCAGGGAAATAATGGCTGAACATGCCAAATTTAATGAAAGACATGAATATATACATCCAAGATGCTCACTGAGCTCCCAACAGTATAACACACAGTACTGAAAGCAAAAAATTGCCAACCAAGAATACTTTTTGTTTTCTATATTTTTTAAGTAGCCTTAGATTGCATAAAAACTACATTGAAGATGTGGATTCCCATGTTTCCCATACTCACCCCTCCTGCACTTTCTCCCACTAACAACATCTGTCATTGGCATGGTACATTTGCTACAGTTGATGAACATATATTAAAGTATTGCTACTAAACATGGTCAATAGTCCACATTATGCTTTATACTTTGCACCAAACAATTTTATAGGTTTTGACAAAATGTATGATGGCTGGTAACCATCATTGCAGTGTCATGCAGAACAAGACCAATGTCCCAAAAATGCCCCAAGTTAAATTGATTCTTCCCTCTCCTTCCTCTTAAAACCTCAGTTGACCACTGTCTTTTTATCAATGTTACAAAAACTTTCTTTGCTGGAATAATAAGTTTGCATTGGTCCATGTTTGCATACCACCCTTTATGTTTGTTCATTCCTCAGTCTTGAGGATTTGGGGATGGTGAAATCCATTCTACTTCTGAGGGAAAGGGGGCTTGGAGCACAAGGGCCAAATGGAAGGAACTGTCTTGCATGCAGTTGTGGATGCATTCTGTTTTTGGGGATGGGCATTGTCCATCATCATCCTTTTGCTGGTTGTCCTGGGTGAGCCCAATGAACTGGAGAGTAGGTTTTGGCTGCAGCTCTGCTGAGACTCAGGGCTTAACTGACATGTGAACAGACATATGATTTAAGTCTCTTGGACTTAATGGGTATACAAGAATTCTCTACATGGCAAAACGGTCTTTCAAAAATGAGAGAGAGATGAAGATATTCCCAGGTAAATAAAAGCCGAGGGAGTTCTCACCACAAAATTGACTCCACAATAGTCTCTGAAGAGAGTTCTTCAGATGGAAGATGCAAAGAAATATCTCCAGTGAGGATAATGAATGGGTAAATATAAATGCCAATACCATTGGATTATTGGTTTCTATCTCCATATTTTACTTCCTACAGGATCTAAATGGCAAGTGCATAAAATGTAATGATAAATCAGTAGTTTTGGACTCCTGTATAAGCATATAATTTTTGTGAACAACTACATAAAGGTGGGAGGATGGAGTGGTATAGGAACATAGTTTTTGAATACTATTGAAGTGAAGTTGGTACCAAAGCAAATTGTTAAAGATTTAGAATGTTAAATTTAAACTCCATAGTAACTAAGAAGAAATTAATGGAGAATAGGCAAACCCTTAGAGACAGAAATTAAAATATAGGTGACCAGGGGTGAGGAGACAAGGACAACAGAGTTAAAGCAAAAAGTTTTAGACTTATTTTGGGGGTGAAGAGAATGATTTAGCAATGGATAGTGGAAAGGATACTGAAATATTGTGAATGTGACTAATCTGACTACTATTCTTGGGAAGCACTGGAATGGGAAGAATTATCTTCTGCATATTTCCACATTAACAAAAATAAAAGAAATGAAAGAGATAATAGTAATAAGTGATATGGTGACATGATACTGGATGGGTGTCTAAGAATGGAGGAGAAAAGATTCAACGGGGCATTATTAATACATAAGAAAAACTGAATGTAGAATATAAATTTCATAACAATGTCAAATTCCTTGAACTGGATGCCTACACTTAAGGTGATTTCATAAATTATCTCAATGTATTAAAGACAAATATAAGTTCTTGGACATTACTTGCCTCACTGGAGGGAGGGGCACGGGAATCTGTATTTTATAAACCCCACAAAAGATTCTGACATAGTGTATGACAAGCCATTGGAGGATTTTGCTTAGGGGATTTGTATGTTCAGATGGAGCATGGATACTGGGGGAATGGGGCCACTGGTGATGGGAAACAGGGAGACCTATTAAGAAAGTATATCACAGACAGGTCATAATAAACAAAGGCAGTGATAATAGAGATGGAAGAGAAATGACAATACTCAAAATATGGATGGACTAAAAGTTTTGAGGACTGATTATGGAATATTGAAGAAAAGAGGGACTAAAGCTTTCTCCCAGATTTTAAACTATTGTTGATTATCATGGAGAGAGAACAGCTTAAAAGGACAGGAAAATAATGAATTACATTGCAGCCAGTTTGAGTTTTACATGTATCTACCTATGAAATGACTTGATAAAATTATCATGCAGACATTTGAATTTTATTTGTCAGAAGCTCAGAAAAGAAATATAGCTGCAGGTTTTGCAAGTCATCAGCTTATATATAAGAGCTAGTTTTTTAAATGGAAGGGTAATGAGGAGGAGAGGGTAATGGAATGAAAATGGAAAGGGAAAGGGAATGATCCTAAAACCACTTTCCATTTAAGACAGGAATTCTTAACCTTTTTTGTTCCACAGAGCCCTTTGCCAGTTAGGTGAAATGACTACTACTATAATTTATTTATTGCATACATTCATAAGTGAAGGAAATGCAGATGCTAGATTTCACTTAGGGATCAGAGAAAACAAAAATAATAAGTTGATTTTTTTGTTTCAAATCAAGCTCATGGACCCCTTGACATCTTTCCACACACCTTTGGGGGTTCATGGACCCCTGTTTAAGAACTCCTGATTTAAGGAATGGGTAGAAGAAGAAGATTCATGAATGAACAACGTCACTTTATTTAAAAGTCCTTAAAATTGATAGCTATTCCATATAAAGCAAAACAAGATCTAGTTTGCATTGTCAACAAGTGAATTGTATATATTCTGTTTAATGTTTTGACTTAGATTTCAAAAACTCAATGTTCATTAGGAAAATTCCTTTTTTCCTGGGGAAAAAGAAATGTAATGTAACAATGTTGATTCATCAATTGTAATAAATGTACCAGACTAATGTAAGATATTATTATTAGGGGAAACTCTGTATGGGATATATGGAATCTCCCTGTAATATTTTTATGATTTTTCTGTAAGTATAAAATAATTTTAAAAAGATTATTTAAAAATAAGTACTATTCTAAAAACTTCAAAACAGAAACTTAAATGGAAAAAAGAACAAAGCACAAAGTTCCAAATACTGTAAAGAGTGCCATAATTTATGTGCCAATATAATGCATGTGTTTTAAATGCAGAGACATTCTCTGGAGGGAAACACAAAAGCTGAAAAGAATCACTATCAGTGAAACGGAGAAGAAAGGGGCTTGTTTATTACTGTATATGCTTTTGTACTTTTAAGATTCAGAATCATGAGTATATATTAACTATTACACAAAAGAAAGTAAATTACATAAAAATAGTAAAGAAAAAGAAATCATATAGCCTATGAGAAAATGTATAATTTAATATGGATGTGCATTTCTCTGTAAAGTCTTAGATCCAGTTGTTCTAAAGAAGATTGTGAGATGAAGATGTACTAGGAACTTTGCTCAGGTGAATAAGATCAAGAATTAAAAATATAAAAAGGGAGGGGAAAATGGTAAGCAAGGAGTGCAATCTAGGCAACCAACTAGCCTCTTCCTATTCCTGCAGAGTAGCTCTAGAGGATAAATTATGATTCAGAGTGTGTCCAAATTCTATGCAAAGGAACTGGTTTTCATTCATGCCAACCAGTCATTGGCTAAATCATGGCTCTCTCACTTCATCTAAATGATATAACCTCCCAGACACTTCTATCTCCTTGGAAAGCAAGTTCAATAATCCAGCAATAATTATCTGAAGACAATCCAACATAATGGTCCCATGAAAGAAGCAGACAGAAGTCACTAAAGGGATGTACAGAAACAGTAAAAAGAAACCCTGAGAATCAGGGCAAAGGACCAATAGTATCCTGTATGGGAATATATTTCCATTAAAATAGAGGCATAATCTGTACACTGACTTTTTAAAACATTTAGTTATATATTAATGAAAAGTGTAAGTCAGGATGCCTTTTAATATAAAAGGTTGTATAAAAATTCTGTGAGATTTAGGAACAGTTAAAATGGAAATAGATACTGCCTATAATCTAGTCAGTGAAGTAAGTACAGAGAAAACTCGAGGACCTATTCCTCAATTTAGAAATAAAGCAAATAGATGAAACTTATAGAGAGAAAATGGTAGAAATACCGTAATATAATCTTGACTGGAGGACTAAACATTTATTATTTAACTCAAAAGACACACAATTACACAATCCCATCAAGAAAAATAAAATCTGTACCCATTCACATAAAAATCATAAAATGCCTATAATCAAAAAGTTAGAGCTAAAAGGCAAAAATAAATCAGAAGACTCTTTGCAATTTTTATATTAGGAAAAGATAAAATAAATCCTATATATATGTATAGGCTTTTATTAATAGAAACAAGGCAAAGATAGCACATTGAAAAAATGAGCAACTGATATAGTCTCTTTTCTCTCTCTTGTGTATTTCTCATTCACACATACCAAACAAAAGTTCCAGATAGAAATAAAAACAAACAAACAAACTCAATCATACCATTGTTCAAAGAAATAAAAACTAAATTCAATGATAACTATCAGTTTCATTGGTCAATATGAAACTAAATCTTAATACCCAATTTTATTAGGCTTTAGTATTATTGGCTATCCATCTAAGGTATATAAACTTTATATAAATTTTAGGATAGAAATTTGTTAATACTCATCAAAAGCTTTGCTAGGAATTATCAAAATACAAGGATGAAACAAAGGTTTTTAAAAATAAACAGTGATTGGTAAGCCATGCCTCTATATAGAGAATTAACAGATTTTTAGTTTCATCTCATGCATACCTCAAAGTAATTAAATTTCAGATGGAATCAGTTTTGTGGGGTGTCTTTTAGATTTATTTTATTTATTTCTCCTTCCGTTGTTTGTGCTCACTGTCTGCTTTCTGTCTGTTCGTTGTGTGCGCTTTGTGTTTGCTCAGATATTTTTTTTCTTTTTTTAGGAAGCACTGGTAACTCATCCTGGGACCTCACATGTAGGAGGGAAGCGCCCAATGGCTTGAGCCACCTCCACTCCCTGCTTGCTCTCACTGTGTTTCCTCATTGTGTCTCTTTGTTGAGTTATCTCGTTGCATCATCTTGTTGCATCAGCTGCCCAGCCCAGCCCATCACGTCAGATTGCTGTCTTGCTTGTCTTCTTCAGGAGGCCCTGGGGACTGAATTTGGGACCTCCCATGTGTTAGGTGGGTGCCCAACTGCTTGAGCCACATCTGCTTCCCTGGAATCAGTTTTAATCATTTTTTTTTTAATAGCAATATCTGGAAAATGTGATCAAAGGTTTATATAAGGAGAGCATTATAACGTAAAAAAAAATTAAAGAAATAATATAAAAAGATCAATTTGATCACATTTTTACATATGTGTAAATATAGATATCATGAATTCAATAAAAGTGTTACACAATGTGAATTACAAATGAAGACTTTATAGAAGAGTGGAATAGAGAATGGGCCTGACCGTGGAGTTCCAGTCACACCTGTGCAACTGTGGACAAGTTCTTTAATCAGGAATACCATTGCTCACATTCTTGACACATTTGGATGCACTTTAGCTGCAGTTTAACATGTGAGTCTTTTAAGTGATAAAGTGGTTCCCTACTTAAACAAAAAGGATCCATTTTTGTCATGAAATATCTCCATTTTATACTATGATAGTTTCACTTAGTTAATTTTAAAAAATTATTTGATTTTTAAAATTTCAAAATGCACCTGTGCAAGTATATGACACTTTTTGAACATATATTTATCTATAGAATTTCCCTAACAATTTCCAATGTCCTCTCTAATTCTCTAATTATTGGCTGTCAGTGAAGACCATTTGGTGTAATTTACTAAATGGAATCTTCTGTCCATGACTGTTCACACAATGTATTGAATCACTAGTCATCAGACATTATTTGTTATTAACTGTATTTTTTCATGCATTAGTGTGGTTCCTCCTTAACTTTAGGTTAAAATACATGAAGGCAGATACCTTATGCAATTTTCTACCCTTTCTCATTTTCTCCAAGTGACTTGCTTAGAAACACTCTATAAAATTATAAGTGGTTAATTATTGGTAAGGCACTGTGAAATCTGAATGTGATGAATATGGCAGTAGTGATAGGAAACTTAGATGATACAGACATAAACATTTTTCATGTACTACATATTCAATAATGTCAAATGTATATTTCTAAACCGTAGATTGGTCAAGTTATTATTTTAAACAAGCATGTTCTGATCACCAACACAAAAGAAGTCTTCAAAACTATTTCTTCAAGTATGAAAGAAAATTTCACTTATTAATTCAGAAAATATTGATGCATATTAAACAAAATTCATGTAAACTGCATAATAGAGTATGTATCTTATGGTAAGGGTTCAATAAATATGACTTAACTATCATTATTAAATTTTACTATATATTTGTATAGTTTCAGAAATAGAAAGTTTGAAACTTTTTAATCAAACATGAAACTAATTTTTTCTTAGTCTAAGTTAAATATGATTGGTTTTCTATTTGAATACTTTGATGCAAACTTAATAAAGAAAAACATTTAAATCTTTGGGCACAAAAGATGTACTCGCATGTTAAGTAGCATGTATTTCAGTACTTTTATACAACAGTTTGTAAGGACATACGTTTATAATATGATTTTAAAGTGCTTCTCCATATAAGTGATTGCCATATGAAATATCACTGCATAAAATGGAATAATCAAGTTTAAAAGTCAAGTTTAAAAATCCCAATGTAACCTCACCACTTTAAAAATGGTATAATTAGGCAGTTCATGTTTTCTCATTTCCAAGCTTTGAACTTGCAGAATACTGTATATTGCCAGCATCCTGCTCTTAGAGGCAAAAAATATTGGAATTATCTCATCATCTCTCCTCTTAGTTTTCAACCATAATTACTGCTGCTTTTTCATTTATTTTAGTTCACAGTTGTAATTTATTTTTTGCTTATTTCTTACTGCTATGACCTGGAATTTTCTAATACTACATATTTACATATAATACCACAAATTTCCAAGAGAAATGTATTTTTTACCACTTACTCTTTCAAGTGTTTCATCTAATGTGGAGAATTTCTATGGAGTTTTTCATAGAACATCAAAAGCAATCATTACTAGATTTTCATATTTATCCATTAGATTACTTTAAACGTTCTCAAGGTGCCCCCGTCAGGAACGTGGCCAGCACTGACCTCCCAGGGGAAGTAACAGATCCCAGGTTTGGGCAGCATCACTAGTTCCTGTAGCCGCTGTGGTCGGTCCACTCTGCGTTGAATCCTCTCTTTCCGCCAGGCTTGTCACGTGAGGAGTAGTGGAGAGTTCCCCACTGCCCCCACCCCAGGCAATCTCTTGAACTTCTTCGGGGACCTCCCTCTCCAGGGGGCCGCTCGGAGGAACTACATAGTTGTATCATTTTTCTTTCTTTTTATTAATTGTTTTGTTTAAAAAATCTACCGTAAATTCCATGCATTCTTTCAAATGCCCCAGTTTGTAAAATGGATTCTCATCCCCACTCTGCCATACTTTCCTATCAAGCAAGATGACTGCCTGGTTGGTAGCAGACTAAGGTCTACGTTTATGAAAATAAGCTTTCTGTAAAATTTCCTGTCCTATAATTAACAATTGGCTATATATACCAGACAAGTTTAGAATGCATTGAACGAAATATATGAAGTATTAAGCAACAAATGTGAAATGAAACACTGCCTACCTGGTACAAAGAAGAAATGCTTTTTAGAAGATTTGCTATGGTTGCTTTAAATCCAAAAATAATTAGATGCTGTTAAAATGAAAATAGATCTAGACCCTGATAATTAATGTACTATGAGGCTTGAAAAGATATGTGGACTCCTTTTTAGAGACATTAATATTTACTGTCAGTATTCAAACATTTTGAGTTGAGTGTGATTTGAAACACATGCTTCTACTTTTCTAATTGGTAAAGACATTCTTTCAGGAAAATAGTTTAGTTTGGTAAGTGGTATGCTATAATAATGTGAAAATCTGATTAATAGTCATATTTAAAGATGGCATTTAGATTATCCAGGTACTCCCTAAAGGCTTATATTTGATTTTTTAATTATTTGAATTAGTCAATAGAAAGAGTTAAACAAATAGTAACCACTTGATTCAATATGGTGTGTCTTCAGTAAGCATAAAAGTATGTTTCTATATTAAAGGCTTTTTCAACCATCCAAGCTTATTTCTTAAAAAATTAGTATACTAAGTCAAGGTGGCAGACTAAGATACTTCAAGGCTCCATTCCTTCACAAAAACTATGAGCAACTTGCAAAAATTGGAAAAAACATCTTTATCAGGGATCCAGAAAACAGTCAAACAACTGCACTAATAGGGTGAGAACTAATCAAGGAAAGGTCTTCTTAAAAACCAGAGATTCTCATGGCACCCTGGCTGAATCTTTCCCCACCTCTCACTTTTTCAGCAAGGAGCTGGCGAGTGTCCCCAGTGAGGATCTCAGGTCCCAGTACTAAGGGAGCAGTGGCATCCCGGCATATGTGTATGCGGGAGGTATTTATGTCAGGCCCAATCTGTCTGGTGGTGGCCTGAAAGACACGCCAACCCAGAACTTGTAATAGATATAGAAGGCATCTCAGAAAGCTCTCCTACAGAGTGCTCTTGAGCAATCAAGCTGTGCCGCCTGGGACTGTAAGACATACAGAGCAGTGCTACACAGTGAGAAAATTATTTCCTAGAGTAGTGATATTTGTAACTATGTAAGTGAAGGGATTCCCAGGTTCACAACTGCATGCCCCAAACTAGATATATGGACAGAAAGGAACTGGGAGGATCTTATTGACTGCCACAGAGACAATGCCTCAAACAGCAAGGTTCCTGAGAGCTCTGGAAACCTCTAAACACTGTAAGTGGGGCAGACAAGCTCAGAAATTTGGCATCCTGTCAGTGGGCCTTACTCTGGAATATATGTTTCCCAGTGTAACAGAGTTAGACTCATTTATAGTCTCCCTACACATGGCTCTTTTGCCTTCTTATTTGAACCTACAAATAGCACTATACTTGTTAAAGATATGTTCCAGAGACTTAAATCTTTGATCTGTCTATGTGCCAGTTGAGCCCTGAAACTCAGCAGGGTTGCAAAACCTACTTTCAAGTTCACTGGATTCACCTAGGACACCTAACAACAGATGATGATGAACTATGCCCATCCTAAGGAACAGAGAGTGTCTGCACCTGCAAACAAGATAGTTCCACCCATTTGCCCCAGGAGACCTAAGCCTCCTCTTAATTAGAAACAGAGTGGGCATCACCACCCCAAATCCTCAAGATTAGGGAATGAACAATGAACTAAAGTAGACTTACTATTATTCTATTATAGACTTTTTATTATTCTAGCAATTGAAGAATGTCTATCATTCATATAAAAGCAGTGGCCACCAAGCTTCTGAGGGGAGAGAGAGGGAAGAATAAGTGTAATATGTGGCATTTTGGGGACTTAGGAATTATGCTGAATGATATTGCACTGACGGATACAGGCCATAATATATTCTGTCATAACCTACAAAATGGTGCAGGAAAGAGTGCAAACTATGATGTAAACTATATAGTCCATGGTTAGTAGCAATGCTTCAATGTGTGTTCATTGATTGTAACAAATGTCCCACACTAACAAAACATGTTGTTAATGTGAGAAAGTGTGTGAGGGGTTGGGGCATATGGAAATCCCTTATATATATTTTTTTTCTTCTTCAACTTTTGCTGTTGTTGTTAGTTCCTGGCATCCAGAAAAACTCAGCCATAATATTAACTGGATGAAAGCTTGAAGAACAGATGCATCAGAGTCTAAATTTCAATGACAGCATTTTAAAATATCGAAGTGTTCAGATTTCAAAAAAAGGTTAGAAAACATACAAAGAAACAAGAAGCAATGGCCCAGGAAAGGAGAAGATTAAAGTATTAGAAACCAAAGCAGATATATTTCAAGCAGTTGAGCACCTCCTCTCATGTGGGAGATGCTGGGTATGGTTGTCAGTGCCTCCTAAAGAAGATAAACAAACAATGAGCAGACACTGAGCAAAACAACAGGCAAACAATGAACAAAACGTAGCCCAAATGAAGAGGGAGCAGATGTGGCTCAAGTGACTGAGCACCTGCCTTGCATATGGGAAGTCGTGGGTTCATTTCCCAGTGGTTCCTAAAGAGAAAACAGAGAACAAGCCAAAAAACAAACAAAAAAAACAACAACAACAAGAATGGGTAGACAACAAGCCAAAAACCCCACAAAATCCCAGTGAACAAAATAAGAACAAGCAGACACTGAGCACGAACAACAAGCAAAACAGTGGGCAAACAAATGAGGGAGTCATCTCAGGCCGGAAAAAAATGCACACCACAAAGAAAAAATATCTGTGTATGTGGTTGGAAAAGGGGAGGAAGGAGTGGTAACAAATTTTGCAGGAAAAAAAAGCATTAGAAACTATCAACAAGAAGAGAATGGAAATTATTATGAAAATGAACCAAACAGATTTAAGACCATAGTAATGAATTTTAAATTTTCTAAAGGATTTCAATAACAGACTGGAGATTGCAGAAGAGAGAATCAGTGAATTTGAAGATAAGACAACTGAAATCATTTTGTCTGAGAAGAAAGAATGAAGTGAACAAAGCCAGAGGAATCTGTGGCGTACCATCAAGTGTACCAATATTTGCATTCTGGGAGTCCCAGAATAAGAAGGAAGTGAGAAAAAGGCAGAGAATATTCAGTGAAATGATGGAGGAAAACTTCCGAAAGTTAATGAAAGTCATGCCTATGTATATCCAAGATGCTAAAAAAAAAAAAGCCTCCAAAAAGGATAAGCCCAAAACACACCCATGTGATTGTATATTATAATCAGACTGTCAAATACCAAAGATGAAGAGAGAATTCTGCAAGCCACAAGAGAGCAGGAATAAGATTAAATGCTGATTTGTCATCAGAAACAATGAAATCAAGTAGGCGGTGGGATCACCGATATAAAGTGCTGAAAGCAAAATGTTACCATTCAAGAATTCTATGTCTGGCAAAACTGTCTTTTAACATGAGGAAAAGATTAAGACATTCCCAGATTTCAATAAAAGCTGAAGGAGTTCATCACTGCTAGATTAGCTCTACAAGAGATGCTAAGGAGAGTTCTGCAGGTTGATAGGAAATGTCTTTAGACAACAGATCAAAGCTACATGAAGAAATAAAGATGCCTAGAGAGGTAATCATATGGGTAAATACAAATACTAGGACTATTGTACTTTTTTATTTGTAACTGCACTTTCTTCTTCCTACAGGCTATAAAAGGCAAATGCACAAAATATAACATATCCTTAACATACATTTACTAGAGAAATGGGCAATAAGATTCCTAGGCATTTGCCCAAGACTAATAAAACATATTTCCATAAAAAGGATTTTACACAAATATTCATAATAGTTTTTTATAATAGCCCCAAACTATAAACAAACCAAATATCAAATAATGTATAAATGTATGAAAGACATGATATATTAATACTATAAATAAAATGAATCTAATTGGTGGTAATCTTATCAGCACAGATGAAACTCACAAACATTATCCTGAGTTAAATAAGGCATGTAGAGGCATACCATATGAGTTAATTTTATGAAATTCTACAGTAGGCATTAATAATATATGCTGATAAAAATCGGATAATTTGTTGCCTGGTTTAGGCATTAGGTAAAAGCTCGTATTACAAAAGGGGCACAATGGAATTTTCCACATAGGTGAAGTTTTCTGTATCTTTATTGGGGTGGTAGTTACACAGATATACGTTAAGAATAATTGACCTGTTACACTGACTTTTTCCCTACATTTTAATTTTGAAATACATACAAACTTACGGGACTGTTAACAAAAATAATATAAACCCCATACAGAGAACTTCAGCATTCTTTTCTCCAATACTCCAAAAAATTTACTCAGATCCACCAATTTTAACTTTTTGCCTATTTGACCTATCTATCTATCTATCTATCTATCTATCTATCTATCTATCTATCTACCTACCATCTACCATCTACCATCCAGCTCCATCAATCCACTATCTGAACAATGAGTGTAGTTTGCTTATTTCATGCTCCTTGAACACTTATTACTGCTATGGACATTTCCTAGGATATTCACTTATGTTACCACTTCAAGTACAGTTATCAACTTCATGCAATTTAATATTATTATAAAGTCAATAGTCCATATTCTAATTTTTTCATATGTCTCAATAATGTCTCTTTGAACTCTTTTTCTTCCCTTTTTAGATCTCATCAAGGATCATGTATTGCATTTAATTGTCAACTTTTTAGTTGCTCTTTCATTTATTTTTAATTGTAGGAACATATATACCATATACACTTTCCCATCTCAAACACTCCCAAGCATCCCTTAAAAGAGATCAATCACATTCATAATATTGCTGTACCCTCACCACTTTCCATTACTAAATCTTTCCCATCACCCAAACAAAATCCATGCACCCATTATACATTCACCCGCATTCTCCCTTCCTCCTTCCCCTAGCAAACTGTACTCTAATTTCAGTTTCTATGAGTTTGCATATGCTCTGATGTAATTGCCCATTTAAATAGTAAGTGTATGTTGACTTTATAAGAAACTTCATGCTATTTTTCAATATGACTGAAGAATTTTAAACTCCTATGAGCAATATATGAGAGTTCTAGATGCTCTATGATTTTGCCAACATTTGGTAATATTAATTTATTAATTTACATATATTTATTAAAATATTTGTCTATTTACTTAGTTATTCCTGTAAATGTGGAATGGCACTTCATTGTGCTTTGTTTTGAGTTTCCCTTATGTCACGGCATTGAGTAGCTTTTATGTGTTTGTTTTGGCCATTTGTATTTTTTTCTTCTTTATTTCTAAAGAAATAGATTATAGAAAAGTTACATAAAAAATATAGAGGATTTCTATACAGAAATGTATGCCTCTCACTTTTCCTCTACTAATAACATCTTTCATTAGTTTGGTACATTTGTTACCACTGATGAACAAATATTAAAGCATTGCTACTAACCATGGTCTATAGTTTACATGAAGGTTTACACTTTGCACTGTATACACTGTCATAGGTTTTGACAAAATGTATAATGGTTTGTATTCATTATTGCAGTATCATATAGAACAATTCCAATGTCTCCAAAATGCCCCATATTATACCTATTATTCTCTCCCTCTCCCCTCAGAAACTTTGGTGACCATTATCTTTGTATAATGTTACAAGTTCTTCCATTACTAGAATAATAATGTCTACTTTGGCCCATAATTGCATTCCCCTGTTATGTTTGTTCATTCCTCAATCTTGAGGATTTTGGGACAGTGATGTCCATTCTGCTTTTGAATGAGAGGTGCCTCAGATCCCATGGGACAAATGGGATGGCACTGTCTTGCTCGTAGTTGTACATACTCTCTCTTTTGGAGATGTGCATAGTCCATGAACATCATTTTGTTAATTGTCCTGGGCAACTCCATTGAACGGGAGAGTAGGGGTTGGCTGCAACTCTGTTGAGATTCAGGGTTCAACCAACATATGGACAGACCTAAGATTCATTCATATAGCTTTTGTAAATTGTCTATCGTGTCTTTTTTCCATATTTTGTGGTAGTTTCCTTTTCATTAATGTGTAGAAAGAGTTCTTTATATATTCTGGATAAAAATCCATTGTCAGAAATTTGTGTATTGAATACTTGCTCCCAGTCTGTAACTTTGCTTTTCATTTACTTAATGGTATCTATGAAAGATAAATAATCTTAAATTTTGATGAGGTTTAATTTATTTTTTATATTTTACATTTTTCATTTTTTATAGCTAAGAACTTTTTCCTATCCCAAGTAATGACAATATTCTCCTATGATTTCTAGTAGATTTTTTTTTAATTTTAGCTTTTATTCTTACATCTTTCTTTTTATATTTTACTGGATTTTGTTTGCTAATATTTTTTCAGTATTTTTGCTTCTATATCTTGAAGAATATTGATCCATAATGTTATCTTTCCTGTAATGTTTTTGTCAGGTCTTGGGAGTAGGATTATATTACAGTATGATTTATAAAACAATTTCTGAAGAATGTCATCCTCAATTTCTGAAAAAGATTTTGTAAGAAACATTTTTAAAGATTTTGGAAAAAATCTCTTGCAGATAATTGATAAAATGCCCCATTGGAATAATCTTGAAACTTTAGTTTTTCATGTAGCAAGTTGTCAAAAAATTGTTATTAAATAATTTTAAAATATGGTTATTTGCATATTCTATTTCTTTTTTAGCTTTGGTAAAATGTGATTTTCTAAGTTGTTTAATTTAATCCTGAATGAGCTATTGCAATAATTCTCATTTTTCATATATATTTTTGTGGTTTCTGATTTCTGTCTTTTACTATTGATTTCTCTTGGTAGGATTTTATTTTCATTACTGATTATAAAACATAAAATTCTGGCTTGGCTTATTTTCTCTGCTTTCTTTTTACTGATTTAAATTATGCTCTAATCAATGCTATCTTTTTTTATTCATTTACTTTGAACACTTCTAGATTTTCAGTGTGGAAATACAGTTATTAATTTAAAACATGTCTTCTCTTATGTAATTATGTAAAGCTATAAATTCCCCTGTAACCATTGCTTTGACTCTATCCCACAAACACAAATTTGAATATCTTTTTTTGTTAACATTAAGTTCAAAATATTTTCAGTTAATAGCCCTTTGATAAATTATAAATGGGTTAATTAATTGTTAGATAATTGGGAATTATCTGGATATTTTGTTGTTAATTTCTAATTGAATTCTTTTATAGTGAGAGAAAATGCTTTGTATATTTTCATTTTTTAAAAAATTTATTGATACTTATTCTATCTTTGTGAAACTTTTATGTACATGTAATAGTTAATCTGTAGTTGTTTATATTCATCAGTAAAATGAAATTTAGGTCAAGTCCATTGATACTGTAGTCAATAACTTCCATATCCTCACAGATTTTTTTCTAATTTTTCTATCCCTTATTCAAAGATGGACATTTAATTCTCTGACTATGTTTGTGGATTTGCCCTACTCCATGCATTCTTTCAGTGGTGGCAGTCCATTTTTCCATTATGTAAAAGGTTTGGTATTATATTTAGATGTTATTGAAATTGAACAAATAAAATATGACAATGTAAAACAAAGGAAAGGATTTCAAAAAATGCCATTTTAATTTTGAAAGCCACTTTTCTACTTAAATGGTGGGCAGCAATGTATACACTGAAACTGTTTTTCTATCATAATTTCCAACTTAAATGCCAAGGAAGTAGCATAGGAGAAATTTTAATGCTATATTTTTGGCATTCTTTTCTTTATTTAATCTTTAAGAGAATAATCTAAAAATAAATGTTTATAAATGACAATGGCAAGAAAATGTTTTTTATTTATGTCTTCAAGTTGTAAAACTCCCTTTTTATGCTATTGTAGTAAACCTAGAATCAGATTTGTTAAAAAAATAAATCTGAAAATATAAACCACAATTTATGTTAATGATTGCAAACCAGAAGAAGAATTTAAATAAGATCATATTTACAAGGAAAACCTCTAAATCCTAGGACAGTCTCCAGAATATCCTTTACTTTATTTTTTGTATATTACTAACTGCTAAAAATTAATCTTCATTTTTGCATTTCAAATAATTGGATTATAATTCATTGTATTCCGAAGAATATTTTAATAATAAGTTTGCTATTTCTACGCTAATCCTATCTAGAGATTCAGCTTTCACTTTCCCTGTGAAATTAATTCCTTCATATCAGCCTCCAGCTTCCACTGAAAGTAGCTGTTATTGATCTTCATTCATTCATGTATTTGTGTGTGTTTGTGGGAAAGTTTGTAGTTGAAAACTATTCTACATTGTATTATTTAGGAAATCATATCTTTTTTTTTGTTTTATTGTTTTAAAATGCTAACATTTAAAAAAATGGAAGATGATAAATTCAATATGTAATTTATATTAGTTTAATTGATTCTGTGCAATAACAAATGCTCTTACTTAGCATCTTATATTTAATATATACATATTGGTATATTCAAATTGGTTATTATATCAAATATTAATACTCTTAAAATTGTATTTTTACAGAAAGGTGTTACAATTTTTAAATGTTTGGCAGTTTTGTTTACATTGTGAGCAAGAAGAGGACATGTGTATTAGAAGTTGTAAATTTTATATTATCATGCATGTCTACAGCTGTCCTTTCAACTATGAACAGTATTATGCCATTTGGCATAAATCATTAACAACAATATACAAATTCTTCTTTGCTTTAATTATGAACATGGAACATCCTCTGTGATACTTAAATCAATAGTAAACAAAAACTTGAATTTGATACAGTTTATTTATGACTCAGAATGAGAAATAATATATGTAAATGAAGGTTAAATAGGCGCATCTATTTTAGTTTGAAACAGATTTTAATGTTAAGTTACATATCACTATTTTAATTAGTTGTAAACCTGCAGTTGTGTATTTCAATTAAACGTAACACTAATAATGTTTCATATATAAAGTTAACAGACTGAAAAACTGTGGAACAAGAATGGACCTTAAGATCAAGTTGTCTGATACTTTTATTAATGTAGAGACTGAAACTTGGAAGTTTTAAGCCTTTTATCCAAGGTCACATAGAAACTGATCTGTAGACTTGATTCTGATTCCAATGAAGGATACAGGAACATGCAATCTCCCAAACATTTGGAATATATTTTTCCCTAAAATTGTTTCATTGAACATACATTTTATATTCTATTTTTCTCCACTTTTTATTGTAAAATAATTTCATATATACTGGTTAATATAATTTATGCTACAAGCACCAGTATAATCACTGCATAGATTTAAAAAATGTTTAACATTGCACATATATTATAAGCTAAAATTAAATCTTAAGATTTTGTTTTATAAAATTAATTCAGAGAGAAAAGAAAATGGGATATAGTTCCCTTCATTTGTCTTTTTTTCCTTCATTTTAAATTATTCACTTCATTTAAAATATATCAATTAAAAATACCATAATGCCACGTCCATCTTCATAGTGTCAATAATAATAGGCATACCAAAGAATCATGGAATGAAGTTATTGATTTATATTGTTTAAAAAGTAAAATAATTTCTTCACAATTAGCCACAGGGCTTTTATATGTCATTTATTTGATTTTTAAGATGGTTGAATTCAGCAGATGGATAGTTTGTTGAACCGATATTTTTCATCATATAGACATGGCTTGTAAAGTTGAGAATGGATTTGATTTTCACCATCTGCACATGGATTTTTTTCTTGCATATTTAGCACAGTGTGACATCTAATTTGGTTACTACAGTTCTTCCTCATATTTCTAAATTCAAAGAATTAAGATTTTTAAAAAGTTCTATATTATACACCTTTTACTCTATGCAAAGTAATCCTAAGTATGACATATTGGAATTTTTCCACTTTAAAAGGTAATTATCTTGGTTTTTATGGTTGTTCAAAAACACTACTACTGAAGATAAAAGTGAAAAAAAGTCACCATTGAACAAACAAAAGCCAACACTAAATTATTTCTTCGCATATTAAAAATATTAATATTGGACAAAATAGGGAATGTCCTTTTTGCTATCTTCTTTGTGTTATAATCCAAAAATACGTTAGAAAATTTAATTTAATTTTTCATTTGTTTTTGTAAACCCAAATAGTCCTTCAAAGTAAATAGGTCTATGGTCCTAAGAGTCAATATTGCATTTCTGGCTGTATGATTGTCACTATTAGTTTGAAAAAATAAAACAGAATAAAACAAGAGTCAGCCTCTAAATGATTCATATCAAAAGAATTTCCCAACTTTCTTAACATTTCCTGTTTTTTATAAAGTCAAAATAGAATTATATGAAAATATGTGTATGTAAAACAGTTTTATCTATACTTAAGCTATGAATTTGTGTGACCAATATTTCACAGAGAGCAAAATATTACAATGGTTCATCTGGATTATAGTCTTGTAAACTCATCATTACTATCACTTAATGGCAGAAACAAGTCTCAAATGCACATTAATTGCAAAAACAAATATTTCTGTGATAAGGCAAAATATTGTAACTTTCACCTCTTGAGTATACCTGAAAATAGTTGAATAAAATATGTGATATGTTATATTATAGTTTATTTCTTGTACCATAATTCAAATACAACAAAGATATGACACAATGAATTATATAAATATATGCTCAGGCTTCGAGTCAGATATACCTGATAACACAGCATGGCTACATTCCTTAGTATTTATATAAACTTGTGAAAGTTACTAAAAATCTCTAGTTTTCCATTCCATATCAACAAAATTCTTGATAACAGAACCTTTGAGCCATAAAATCATTAACATGTGCTTAAAGGAGCAAAATGCCTTGGCTATGAAGGTAGAACATAAAAATTAGTTATTATTAACGTTATGTAGGGTCAGTTTACACCATGGTGTCTATGTATATAAAGACAAAATACACTCGCAGCCATCTTTAGTTATACTTAAATTTTTAATACAAATAAAAGGGGTAATTTTTATTCTAATAAAACAATAGTTTATCTTCTTTGAATATGTCATGGTTTTATGCTTTCATTTTTTTCTTGCTAGTTATCTTTCTGTTTTAGTGATTAATGCTTTTTGGTATTTAGTGGAAGGCTTTTTTCTACTTTCTGTATTTTTCTAATTTTATATACCATATAATACAGTACAGGAATGTATAAATATATGATGGGGAAGCACCTATATTACTGGAGAGGATAATGCACTGCTTCCATAATTAAAAGTTAGATTATGAAACACATGTAAGTACATAAAAAGCTACTTAAATTTGGAAAAATATTTTAAACACTTTAAAATACTTAAAAAAATTTTTTTTAATTAAAAAATTTCAATCAAATGTGTGTCTTTACTCCCAGGTAAGGAAATACGCTTAATTTCTATCACTAGCAACTAACAAGTTTATGGAACATAATAAACACTAAATGCACTTTTGTAGTAACAAAAAATATATATATGGTGATGTAACAATTCACTGTGGCATAGAAATTTTTTCTGTTTAGAAGATTTTTTATATCAGATTTTATTTTAAAATTATTTAAATTTCTATTTAGAATCCTGAAGGCAATGTTTAAAGTTTACAATTGCATGTATTGAATCAAATATTTATTAGCATAATATTGACTGATTATAACATGCTGAATTTCAGTTTTCCTAATGCCTTACTAAACAATCTGGGCTAGATGTGTTTTTTGTATCGTATAATTTTGTATATTGTTTCTTTTGGAATGTGAAAATTAATGAACCTATTACCGAGAGAGTAATGAGATCATATTTGTCAACATATGTGCAATGACATGATTAAAATATTTTTTAAATTAAGTTTGTGATGATTTGATCCTCAACTTTTGGAGTCATTTTGTTAATGGAAGCAAAAATGTATTAGGGATTAAGTAAAATTAATATTTTTGTTCCTTTGATAATTAATTTATGAGATTAACAATGTTCTCCCTCCCTTAGACACTAAGCGCCATGGGGGATTGCATCATGATTACCTTGTTCAGCACTTTTCCTCTTTAGGGTCTTGAACAGCATCTGGCACAAAGTAGGAGACAAAAAAACTAATTAAACTGCACATATCTCAAATAAATGATGACATTATATGGATGGTACTTTAGATATCTTTAGATTCTTTTTAATACTAGCCATTTTTATTAAGAATAGTTAACCACGGAAAATATAGATTCCTATGACATTAAAATGATTTCTGCATTTTAATTTTGATTTTTATGACTTCCTAATACCTGTGAATAAAGGGAAATGGATGAATTTAAAATAACTCACATCAAAAAGATTTTGAAAATAATGAACCATTTGTTTTTAATATTCATATACTGATGATTTTCTAATTTTAATTATATTAATACTTAATTTAAGAAATTTTTAGATATTTGAGGAGCACAATTCAACAAATACCTAGGCAATAACACATGGCAAAGGGAAAGAAATCTTTGGTTTATTGTGTCCCAATATTTATATTTTTTCAATCAAACCATATGGTTATCTCCAGCTTCTAGTGATGCGTTCACTGACAAAAGCCCAACTAACCTGGTATGTGTCACTGAGTATCGTTCTCACTGGCAGCCAAGTTTTTTTTTCCACTTGAGCCTTTCCCCTTTGGCCAGTCTAGCTCAAGGACTTCAGGGGATGAGGAAATATTGATTTTCCTTTTAAACTAATCTCTCTGAGTCTGCCACTCATTCCCTTGTTATGAATGGGGGCGCACTGGAGGACCAGCTGCAGTACTTGCAGGGTAGAATTGATTCTTTGGTTTGGGCCTGAGCTGAATTCCAAATGTGGAAAATAAAAGGGAAAAAATGGCAGTGTAGATAGGCTATCTTTTCAAAGAAGATACGTATTCAGCATCTCTAAAAGAATATTCTTGGGAAACAGGGAATTTGATTGTTAGAGCTAGTGAAGGACAGTCTTAACATAAGACCTGGTACAGTTGTCAGGCAAGATAATGTTTCCTTATACCAAAGTATCCTTGAAATTAACCAGACTGTACAGTCACTTTTTCATTTAAAATTATGGGCATGATTTTACATATATGATATACATGCATAATCATATATACACATGAAGTTTTTCTGTCTCTGAGATTTAAATCAAGACTGATATAAAAATTCTAGCACTTTAGGGCAGAAAATTTAATGTTAATTAAATATATTAATTTCTATATTGATGCTAACATTTTATGAAGGCAGTATGGACTACTAGGGTAGTATGAAATATAATGATATACCGTATGAAATCTATTCCAACATACACCTTTTATATTCATACCTCCTTTATTTATTTACCAGAAAAAAGGCTAGGATGTAAAAAAAATAAAATTTTTAAATCAGACAGAGCTAAGATTAAATCCTGGTCCTCTCTTGACTGGTTTGGGGAAGTTACTTAACCTTTCTTGCCCCCATGTCTTCTTCTAAAAAATAACTGCCACAAAGACAACTTTCAATACTTTATGACATATTCAGAAAGGTTTTAATAAGTAACAAAAACTATTTTAAAACATCCCTGTGGCTCTCACAATTTTTGTGTTATATAAATGTTTTCTCTGATACACCTAACAAACTTTATCAAATTAATATTAGAAATAAGATGCTATAATTCATTTGTAATTAATTGACATTTAAAATCTTCACATACTCTTTAAAAATATTAGTGATAAACTAATTTAAAACTAAACTAAAAATATATTGATCTGTTTATAGTTAAATTTTTGTTAATTCTCTTTTAATATGTTGAAATATGAAAAACTAGCCATTTGGAATTTTAGACTCTTTTACTATATTAATTACTATATACATGATTTTAAAATTGTATGTATACTATTACCATCATGACAGCTCATTTTCCTTTGGTTATATTTGAAAAGTGTCTACTTTTGTGCAAACATTTCCCTAATTCTGTCTTCACACAGCAACTCCAAAAAACGATTAAACCAGATATTTGTTTAAATTATTCAGTAGATTGCACAGCAATTAGAGTAAGATTGAAAATCCTTATATCATATAATGGTATTTAATTTTGTATTCCAAGTGTACATTCTCCTTTTTTTCCCCATGAGATGGCTCCCTCATCTGTTTGCTCATTGTTTTTGCTTGTTTTTTTGCTTGTTGTTTGGGCTCATGTTTGCTTGTTGTTTTTGCTTATTGCTTTCGCTCGTTGTCTGCTCATTGATTTTGCTCCTTGTCTATTTTTTTATCTTTAGGAGGCACCAAGAACCAAATGCAGGACTTCCTATGTGGAAGGCAGGCACTCAAATGCTTGAGACACATTCACTCCCTGCTTGGTTTGTTTCTGCTCACTGTCTATGTTTTGTCTGCTTGTTGTTTTTCTCATTGTCTGCTCACTATTTTTACTTGATGTGAGCTCTTTGTCTTCTCATGGTTTGTCTTCTTTAGGAGGCATTGAGAACTGAACCCAGGACCTTCCATGTGGGAGGCAGGCATTCAAGTGCTTGAGCCATATGTACTCCCCCACTCTCCCTTTTTGATTGAAACATCACATATATTCCCTTGTTTTGTAAATATTTTCCAGTTTTATCCCCCCAAACCTAGCTTTAGTTAACTGGTTCTAAAGAGATGGAAATTTCCAGCTGCCTCAATGAACATGGAACTTAAGTTAGGACAGCCCATCTTTACAAGGATTTTACGTGTTCTGCTGAATGTGAGGTCATTCATTCCCTTGAAAGGAACAGGACCTATCTCCTGTCCCAGGGGGAAAGCTTATCTGTTATAATGAGGCCAATACATAGAAAGAGAGGAGATCCAGTGGGTTTTCAGTCTGAATTCTGACTTCTGTGGTAACCTGAGCAGTCTTGGTTTCTTCATTCTTAGACTTTTGCTTGTTTGACTAATACTTTGGATTCATTGATTATGGTTTATTTTCAGTTTGTTCTTATTTTTGCTCAGTATTCATTTATTATAGTTTATAACGCATTGGCAAGATAAAGCAACAGATTCATATAGTTTTGAAAGTATGATGTAGTACTAAAAGTAGAGAGCGCATTCAGCCTTACAGAATAGTATTCTAATCCTATTGCTTAAAACCTAATTTATTTTAGGAAATTTATTTGACCTTTCTTTGCCTTCATTTTTTCATAGGGGAACCTTGAGATCAATGTTCTGGGGCTTATGCCTTATATGACTCCAAACTTTGAATAGCTTCTTCTTTTTCTTTTTCTTTTCATAGTGAAAATCTGACCTTTTATTAGGGAGTTTAGTCAATTTACATTTAGAGTAACTACTTACAAGCTAAGACTTACTTCGGCCATTGTGTCCTTAGTTTCTGTCAAATTTTAGTCTTTTTTTTTTAGGATCACAAAAAAAGTTACATAAAAAAATATAAGAGGTTCTTATATACCCCACATCCCCAACTACCCCACTTCTCCCATATCATCAACCTCTTTCATCATTGTAGCATATTCATTACATTTGGTAAATTCATTTTGGAGCACTGCTGCACTGCATGGATTATAGTTTACATTGTAGTTTATACTCTCTCCCAGTCCATGCAGTGGGTTATGGCAGATAAAAATGTCCAGCAAATGCCCCCACATCACATCTCTTTTTCCCTCTTCCTGCCCTCAGCAATTACCCCTCAGTGATTACCACTGTATCCACATCAATGATACAATTTCTCCCATTGCTAGAGGCACGAAGTTCTATAGTAGAATAACAGTAAGTCCACTCTAATCCATATTTTATTCCTCCATCTTGTGGACCCTGCGATGGTGATGTCCACTCCACCACTAAATTGAGAGGGGGTTTAGATTCCACATGGCTGATGGATGCGATTCTTCTGCTTGCAGTTGTAGGCACTCTTGGTTCCCTGATGTGGTGTTTGACCATCTTCACCTCCCTGTTAGCTGACTTGGGTAGGACCAGTGAACTGGAGAGTAGGGATTTCAACTCTGCTGAGATTTGGGGCCCCGCTGGCACATGGCCAGTCCAGAGATTCAAGTCTCCTGAGTATACACCAACCCCAGTGCTAACCATAGGTTCAGTAAAAATGACAGAAGAGTAATGTGTAGAAAGCTCATATCTGGGTCAAATCCATCACACTCAGGAGCACAAATTCCAAAGTAAGGCCAAATGACAAGGCATTGAACTCCAGAGCCATCTGCCATGAACGTAGAATCTGTGTGTCTCCGTAGTCCTCAGGAGCACTAGTGCCTGGGGTTGTAGCTGCTTTGACTGTCTCTGGGATCCTTCTGAGATATGTGTAAGTACAACCCCTCTGATGACCTCCCAACTCATTCTGAAGTCTCTCAGCCATATAATCTCATTTGTCTTTACCATTTCCCTCTTTTATTCAAGATCTTTTTCTAGCTGCGTCACCAGCTGGCGATTGGTAGTCATCCCACTGCACCACAGAGGGTCATTCCTGGGAGTCATGCCCCACACTGGGGGAAAGATAATGCACTTACATGCTGAGTTTGTCTTAGAGAGTGGCCACATTGAGCAACATGGAGGCTTTCAGGAGATAACTCTTAGGCACCCTACAACTCTAGGCCTAGTTGAAATTTCAGGCATACAGGCTCATAAAAATGGTCATCAGAATCAAGGGCTCATTATTGAACCATCCTACGTCACTGGTCTTTGCCCTTGCACTTAGGGCGCTGTTGTTGCTCCCTTGGGTAATGTGACAGAGCTCCCCTGGCTAGGAACTCATCACTCCCTCAGTTGTCATTTGTAACTTTACCTACTATGAAAATACCCAACAAATATGTGAACATTTTTATATACCCTATACACATTTCCTGGAACTCCCTCCGAATAATGTGTACCCCA